>NC_052165.1:1584923-1768773 GCF_902713615.1 Scyliorhinus canicula | reverse complement strand
AGGGGGAGTGGTTCAAGGGACAGTGCTCTTTCAGGGGGCCGGTACAGTCCTAATGAGCCGAACGGCCTCCTTCTGCATTGCAGGAATTGTATGGTTCTGCAGTATGGCTATTAAATGTTTTGCCACTCATTGGACTCCACAAATAGCCTTAGTGCCCTTGGTTATGGAGGGAAAATTGGAAGGTATTTCCATTGATGACTGACATCCTGAAGAGAGGATTATGTTTAGCTGTGATCAGTCTTCAGGTAGAACACAGGCTGCTGACATTTAGTTGTTAAATTCAGTAATGTAGAGTCCTGACACTCACCTCCAATTCGGAATCCTACCCCAGCAAGTGTGAAGATCTGCAGATGGAAAGGACCGAATGATAGAATTTACAGTATAAAAAGGGGTGATGGAGCCCATCATGTTACTGCTGGTCCTTTAAGTGGATTTGACTACAGAAACGGGCAGCACGGTAGCATAGTGGTTAGCACAGTTGCTTCAAGCTCCAGGGTTCCAGGTTCGATATCCCGTCTGTGCGGAGTCTGCACGTTCTCCCGTGTGTGCGTGGGTTTCCTCCGGGTGCTCTGGCTTCCTCCCACAGTCCAAAGATGTGCAGGTTAGGTGGATTGGCCATGCTAAATGCCCGTAGTGTCCAAAAATGTTAAGTGGGGTTTACTGGGTTACAGGGATGGGGTAGATACATGGTTTCAGTAGGATGTAAGGAGCACTCGATGGGCCGAATGGCCTCCTCTGCAATGTAAATTCTATGATTCTATGTATCCCAAATAGTTATCCAAAATGCTTTTACATTTTTAGTCTCTGCTAATAGTTCCTTGTGGTTTAGTATTCTACTGTATGTCTTATAGGCTGCGGTTGGAAAATGTATTTTTAACTTCCTCCATCGTCTCATGATAATCTTGAATCTATGACCTAATTTGCAAACTCATGGCAACATCCTTTACATACTGCAAATTTTCAATGTTCATAAACCTCTATATTTTCCAATTACCCTCTGGATTTTCACTGGGGACACCCGCACCATTTCCACATCTTTGACACTAACCTCACATTTTATTAAATTTTACTGCATTCTTTCCATGGTTCTAAGATGCTTTCTACAATAATGGGTGACAAGGTAGCACAGTGGTTAGCACTGTTGCTTCACCACGGCAGGGACCCGGGTTCGAGTCATGGCTTGGGTTACTGTTGGTGCAGTGTTTGCACGTTCTCCCCGTGTCTGGTGGGTTTCCTCCCATTGTCCAAAGATGTGCAGGTTAGGTGGATTAGCCACGCTAAATTGCCCCGTAGTGTACAAAAGTTAGGTGGGGTTGCTGGGTTACGGGGTGGCGGTGTGGGGTTAGGTAGGGTACCCTTTCAGGGGCCGGTGTAGACTCGATGGGCCGAATGGCCACCTTCTGCACTGTCAATTCTATAATAAATAGTCAATGTAATGCCATTGTAGCATAATCAATGCAAGTGGTGCAAATTCAACAACACTTCCTGGCTTTTAGATTCAATGGCCTATGGAGAAACCCACAATTCAATTTCATACCCGTCTCTATCTCCACTCCCATCTTCAATATTTATAGAGCTGATTTATAGCTGTCGGCAGTACTGCAGTGAATTCAGAATGAGAGCATTTTCCAACTTGCTGGAAATTTCCACAGCCCTCTGATACAGTGTTTGCATATTCTCAGAATTGATTGGATCAGACGCTCCGAGTATGTAGCGGATTCATACATGATCGTGCAGCTCCTCAAAGAGTAGCCAGCCAGTTTTGCATGTTTAGACTATGACCCAAGGGATTATAGGCATACAGGGAGGGAGGGAGGGGTGGAACTCACTTTGGATTGGATTGGACTTGCTTATTGTCAAATGTACTGAGGTACAGTGAAAAGAATTCATTCTGCGAGCAGCACAAACAGATCATTTAGTGCATGAGAATAAAAGAAAATACATAATAGGGCAACACAAGGTACACAACGTAAATACATAACACCGGCATCAGGTGAAGCATACAGGGGTGTAGTGTTAATGAGGCCAGTTCATAAGTGGGTCATTTAGGAGCCTGGTAACAGCAGGGAAGCTGTTTTGAATCGGTTGGTACGTGTTCTCAGACTTTTGCATCGCCTGCCTGATGGAAGAAGTTGGAATAGTGAGTAAGCCGGGATGGAGGGTTTTTTGATTATGCTGCCCGCTTTCCCCAGGCAGTGGGAGGTGTAGATGGAGTCAATGGATGGGAGGCAGGTTTGTGTGATGGAATGGGCTGTGTTCACGACTCTGAAGGTCCTTGTGGTCCTGGGCCGAGCAGTTGCCATACCAGGCTGTGATGCAGCCAGATAGGATGCTTTCTATGGTGCATCTGTAAAAGTTGGTAAGGGTTAACATGGACTAGGAATTTCCTTTGTTTCCTGAAGATGTATAGGCACTGTTGTGCTTTCTTCGTCGTAGCGTCGACGTGGGTGGAGCAGGACAGATTTTTGGAGATGTGTACCCCTAGGAATTTGAAGCTGTTAACCATCTCCACATCGGCCCCGTTGGTGCTGACCGGGGGGGGGGGGGGGGGGGGGTGTACAGTACTTTGTTTCCTGAAGTCAATGGCCACCTCTTTAGTTTTGCTGGCATTGAGGGATAGATTGTTGTCGCTGCACCACTCCACTCGGTTCTCTATCTCCCTCCTGTATTCTGACTCATCGTTATTCGAGATCCGGCCCACTATGGTCGTATCGTCAGCAAACTTGTAGATGGAGTTGGAACCAAATTTTGCCACACAGTTGTGAGTGCATAGGGAAGAGTATAGTAGAGGGCTAAGTATGCAGCCATGCAGGGCCCCGGTATTGAGGGCTATTGTGGAGGTGTTTATTCTTACTGATTGTGGGTCAGAAGGTCGAGGATCCAGTATCACTTTTGTGACAGTATTTTCCCGTACCAGCCTCCCCGAACAGGCGCCGGAATGTGGCGACTAGGGGCTTTTCACAGTAACTTCATCTGAAGCCTACACGTGACAATAAACGATTTTCATTTCATTATTAAAGGTAACATTGGATGAGATTGTGCATATGAGGGTTGCCTTTTGATGGCTACAAAGGGACCCTTCTCTGAAGGTCTTTGACATGCTGAACAGGGAGAGCTGGCAGAGGGTCATCCTCTCAGATAATGAAAAAGTGAAATACCTTAAGGAAGTTTACTGAGGTAAGTATATGCTGATACTATCTCTTTACAATGTTCTAATGTTGCATGGCCTGAGTGCACACTTACTTTTCAAATAGTTGCATAATCATAGTCATCATTGTACAGGGGTCCGCCACTTGGCCATCATACAGCTTATGTTGAATATTCTACTTTAAAACAAAATGGATTTGCAAAGTTTTAATAAGATTATGGATTAAAAAGTACAGACTATAGGCACTTACGAATAAAGCATTTGAAACAGTCAGGTGATTATGAATAAGGGTCGTTATCTCATTATGAAAAGCATGAGAAAGAATTTAATACCATCATGTAATAATACAACCCTGAAACACAGCACAATTCCATATCCATTATAGAGATAGCCATGAGGACCATGCGTTCATCAACATACAGATTGCAGAGACTCTTAGACAGGCACATAGGCAGCAGTAAATTGAAGGGGTGTAGGTTAGGTTGATCTTAGATTAGGATAAATAACCGGCACAACATTGTGGGCTGAAAGGCCTGTACTGTGCTGTACTCTTCTATGTTCTATACCCCTTTGAGATAGATATTATAATTGGATTTGGATTGGATTGGATTATTGTCACGTGTACCGAGGTACAGTGAAAAGTATTTTTCTGTGAAATAAAATAAAGTAAAAGAAATACATAATAGGGCAACACAAGGTACACAGTGCAATTACATAAACACCGGCATTGGGTGAAGCATACAAGGGGGTAGTGTTAATCAGGTCAGTCCATAAGAGAGTCGTTTAGGAGACTGGTAACAGCGGGAAGAAGCTGTTTTTGAATCTGTTTGTGCGTGTTCTCAGACTTTTGTATCTCCCGCCCAATGGGAGAGGTTGGAAGAGTGAGTAAGCCGGGTGGGAGGGATCTTTGATTGTGCTGCCCGCTTTCCCAGGCAGCGGGAGGTGCAGATGGGAGAATAGTTTATCTGACACACAAACACATTAAAAAAAAAATCAAACCCCAGCTTACTGCTTTGGTGAAATTTTCACCAAGAAAATCCAGACAACTAGGTACGACTTGGTCCTGACCGAGATCGGTCATGCACAGTTCACACAAGTTCACAGAATAACTGTGATGTGGAGATCGTTGGACTGGGGTGAGCACAGTAAGAAGTCTTACAAGACCAGGTTAAAGTCCAACAGGTTTGTTTCAAATCACTAGCTTTCGGAGCACAGCTCCTTCACCTGAGGAAGAAGCACCGCTCCGAAAGCTAGTGATTTGAAACAAACCTGTTGGACTTTAACCTGGTGTTGTAAGACTTCTTCCATAGAATAACTGAACTAGGGTGAATCCTGTTATACATTCCCTTGAGATTGTACCCATTTATGTATATCAGGAAAAAGGGAAGAGCTATGTTGATTTGAAAAACTAGCTCAAGGCTTTAATGGGCTAGCCAATCTGTGTGGCAGTGTAACCCAGTCCATTACCGATATAGCTCACCACTGTTAATTAGTCCCTGATGCAGTTTGAGCCCCATTTTCATTTGTGGTTCTCCAAAACAGACTTAGAAACTGACAAATGATACATCATTTGGTGCTGTAATGTTAAGTGTTTCCTGGGGTACCTTACGGAACACTGATTATCTTTTGCATTTCAGTATAGAACTTGGTTAATTTGAATATTGCTTTTCTCGAACTACTGATAGAATTTTCCATTCATCTCGTGCCGCTCACTATTTCATGTTGGGGAAAATATAAAAAGACCAATACTGAGATATTTGTTACAGTGCCAATGACTCCATATTTGACATAGAAAGGTTTTAATTCTAATGTACTGTTCTCATAATACAAACAACAGCACATCAGTCAACATACATTTCATGTTGTCATCACTGCCTCGTCAACAGAAACTAAACAAAATTGTCAACCCGTCACATTAATGCAAGCAGAATCAAATCCCAACTGCAGCAAACATGGTAAAACAGCACATCACAGGTGATAGATAATACACAGACCGGAGACTCTGAACTAAGCGAAACTGACTGCTTAATAGGTGCTAAATAAATAGAACTGAAATGCGATCCGAACAGTTTGGTATTTAATGCATCCAGTCAATTTATGCTTGCAACTGAATGCTAACATCCCAATCTCATCCATGGGCTTTACTCCGTAGGATCAACTACTCGGTGGTTTTTTGCGGTCTTCTGCATCCTTCTTAAATTCTTCCAACTTCTTATAGATATTTGGAATCTGAAAAGGGAACAAAATTGGAGAATAAACTTTCTGCTGTTTGAAGTGAATGCACACATCAAAACCTGGCAATGAAACTTGAAAAATAAACTTCACTGGTTTGGTCCAGAGAGATTCCCTCTAACAGGTTAGACGGCAGATTCCCGTTTTACTGAGTCACTACTAATTATGCAAAACTATCTTCCTACAGTAAAGCAGACTTGCTAACCACGTTTGTGTGTTTCTACCGTAAAATAAGACCACAGATATCAGAGCAGAATTAGGCCACTCAGCCCATCGAGTCCTCTCCGCCATTCAATCATGGCTGATATTTTTCTCATCCCCATTCTCCTGCCTTCTCCCCATAACCCCTGATTCTCTTATTGATCAAAAACCTATCTATCCCTGTCTTAAAGACACTCAGTGAATTGGCCTCCACAGCCTTCTGCGGCAAAGAGTTCAACAGATTCACCACCCTCTGGCTGAAGAAATTCCTCCTCATCTCAGTTTTAAAGGATCGTCCCTTTAGTCTGAGAAGGTGTCCTCTGCTTCTAGTTTTTCCTACAATTGGAAACATCCTCTCCACGTCCTCTCTATCCAGGCCTCACAATATCCTGTAAGTTTCAATAAGACTCCCCCCCTCATCCTTCTGAACTCCATCAAATACAGACACAGAGTCCTCAACCGCTCCTCATACGATAAGTCCTTCATTCCAGGGATCATTCTTGTGAACCTCCTCTGGACCCTTTCCAAGGCCATCCTTCCTTAGATACGGGGCCCAAAATTGTTCACAATACTCCAAATGGGGTCTGACCAGAGCCTTATACAGCCTCAGAAGTTCATTTCTGGTCTTGTATTCTAGCCCTCTCAACATAAATGCTAACATTGCATTTGCTGACGGAACCTGTACGTCAACCTTAAGAGAATCCTGAACTAGGACTCCCAAGTCCCTTTGTATTTCTGATTTCCGAAGCCCTTTCCTATTTGGAAAATAGTCTATGCCTCTATTCTTTCTACAAAACTGCATAACCTCACACTTTTTACATTCTATTCCATCTGCCACTACTTTGCCCACTTTTCTAGCTTGTCTAGGTCCTTCTGCAACCTCTCTACTTCAAGGAACAAAGAACATTACAGCACAGGAACAGGCCCTTCGGCCCACCAAGCCTGTGCCAGTCCAGATTTCTTATTTAGACCTACTACTTATTGCCCAAACAATCTGTATCCTCTATTCGCCGCCCTTTCATGTGTCTATCAAGTCACATCTTAAACAGTATTGTGCCTGCCTCTACCAGCTCTACTGGCAACGCGTACCAGGCACCCATCACCCTCTGCGTGAAAAACTTTTCCCACGTATCACCCTTTCCCCTCTCACCTTGAACCTGTGCCCCCTTGTAATTGAGTCTTCCATCCTGGGAAAAAACTTCTAACTGTCCACCACCCTGTCTATACCGCTTGTAATTTTGTAAACCTCAATCAGGTCCCCCCTCAGCCTCTGTCTTTCCAACGAAAACAATCCGAGTTTATTCAACCTCCCCTCATAGCCAATGCCCACCAGAACAGGCAACATCCTGGTAAACCTTCTTTGCACTCTCTCCAAAGCATCCATGTTCTTCTGGTAGTGTGGTGACCAGAACTGCACACAATATTCCAAATGCGGTCTAACTAAAGTTTTATACAACTGTAACATGACCTGCCAACTCTTGTACTCGATGTCGGCAAGCATGCTGTATGCCCTCTTGATCACCTTATCCACCTGCATTGTCATATGCATTGTCCACCTACAATGTACCTGAATGCCCAGGTCTCTGTGTATGTCAATGCTCCTAAGGGTTCTGCCATTTACTGTATAATTCACACCTGAATTTGATCTTCCAAAATGCATCACCTCGCATATGTTGGGATTGAACTCCATCTGCCATTTGCCTGCCCAATTCTCCAATCTATCCATATTCTGCTGTATTCTCGGACAGTCCCCTTCATTCCCTGCAACTCCACCTATCTTAGTGTCATCTGCAAATTTGCTGATCAGACCATCTACATTTTCCTCCAGATCATTTTTCGATATTACAAACAACAGTGGTCCCAGCACTGATCCCTGTGAAACACCACTAGTTACAGATCTCCATTCTGAAAAACTCTCTTTCACTGTTACTCTGTCTCCTGTTGCCAAGCCAGTTCTTTATCCATCCAGCTAGCACACCCTGAATCCCATGCGACTTTACCTTTTGTACCAGTCTGCCATGAGGGACTTGTCAAACACCTTTCTGAAGTCCATGTAGGCGGCATCCACAGTCTTTCCCTCATCAATGAATTTTGTCACCTTCTCAAAAAACTCTATCAAGTTGGTAAGGCATGACCTTCCCCGCAAAAAGCCATGTTGCCTATCACTAACAAGTCCATTTGCTTCCAAATGTGAATAATTTCTCCCATTGTGACTGGAACTCCCTTAGTGCTATAGGTTCGGATGGAGAGCAATTTGTTAGGTGTGTCCAAGAGGGTTTTTTGAAACAGGATGTTGATAAATCAACCAGGGAGGGGACTAGTCAAAAGGAAAAAAGCATACATAAGATCTAGGCAACTAAAAACAGACAAAGCTCAAGAATACAGGGAATGTAGGAACACACTCAAAACGGGGAGTTTAGAATTTAGAATTTAGAACAGTACAGCACAGAACAGGCCCTTCGGCCCTCGATGTTGTGCCGAGCAATGATCACCCTACTCAAACTCACGTATCTACCCTATACCCGTAACCCAACAACTCCCCCTTAACCTTACTTTTTAGAACACTAAGGGCAATTTAGCATGGCCAATCCACCTAACCCCGCACATCTTTGGACTGTGGGAGGAAACCGGAGCACCCGGAGGAAACCCACGCACACACGGGGAGGACGTGCAGACTCCGCACAGACAGTGGCCCAGCCGGGAATCGAACCTGGGACCCTGGAGCTGTGAAGCATTGATGCTAACCACTATGCTACCATGCTGCCCTTAGTTAGGAGGGCTAAAAGAGGCCATGGAATGTCATTGACAAGCAGGATCAAGGAAATTACCAAGACCTTTTATACACATATAAGGAACAAGAGGGTACCTATGGGAAAGAGCAGGCCCACTCAAAGACAAAGGAGGGAAGATATGCATGGAGTCAGAGGAAGTGGGTGAGATCCTTAATGAGTATTTTGTATCATTATTCACCAAGGAGACGGACATGACGGATGTGGAGGTTAAAGATGGGTGTGTGAATACTCTAGGACATGTCAGCATAATGGAGGAGGAAGTGTTGAAAATCTTAAAATACATTAAGGTAGGGGCTGTTTAGCACAGAGCTAAATCGCCGGCTTTGAAAGCAGACCATGCAGGCCAGCAGCACGGTCCGATTCTCGTAACAGCCTCCCCGAACAGGCGCCGGAATGTGGCAACTAGGGGCTTTTCACAGTAACTTCATTTGAAGCCTACTCGTGACAATAAGCGATTTTCATCTTCCCTGAGTCCCCTGAGCCGGATGAGATATATCCCAGGTTACTGTCGGAGGCAAGAGAGGAAAGGGTTGGGGCCTGAACAGATATTTTGCATCATCTTTGACTGCAGGCGAGGTTCCAGAGGACTGGAGAATAGCCAATGTTGTCCCTTTTATACCGGGGCAGCATGGTAGCATGGTGGTTAGCATAAATGCTTCACAGCTCCAGGGTCCCAGGTTCGATTCCCGGCTGGGTCACTGTCTGTGCGGAGTCTGCACATCCTCCCCGTGTGTGCGTGGGTTTCCTCCGGGTGCTCCGGTTTCCTCCCACAGTCCAAAGATGTGCGGGTTAGGTGGATTGGCCATGCTAAATTGCCCATAGTGTCCTAATAGTAAGGTTAAAGGGGGGAGTTGTTGGGTTACGGGTATAGGGTGGATACATGGGTTTGAGTAGGGTGATCATTGCTCGGCACAACATCGAGGGCCGAAGGGCCTGTTCTGTGCTGTACTGTTCTATGTTCTACACACACACATGAAACACAACCAAAACCCAAAAAAAAGAGGAGGTCTTCGTCTCAAGCTCTTCCCCAGTCTCTGCATTTAAAGGTACACCTTTTGTTTGGTTGGTGGGAGTTAAACCACAATTTTCATCCTTCTCTTTGGACTAATTGAAAACTTCTGTGCCCTGTGGGTCATTAGTTCCTTCACTCAAGATACATACAATTAGGGTAGCACAAGTGGATAGCATTGTGGCTTCACAGCTCCAGGGTCCCAGGTTCGATTCCCCGCTGGGTCCATGTCTGTGCAGAGTATGCGCGCGTTCGCCCCGTGTCTGCGTGGGTTTCCACAGTCTAAAGATGTGCAGGTTAGGTGGATTGGCCATGATAAATTGCCCGTGGTGACCAAAAATGTTAGGAGGGGTTATTGGGTTACAGGGAAGAAGTGAGGGCTTAAGTGGGTCGGTGCAGACTCGATGGGCCAAATGGCCTCCTTCTGCACTGTATGTTCTATAAAACAAAGAACTTGATGAAAGCTCTATAAAACATACGGTTGAACCCCAGCCCCCCACCGAATTTAAGTTTTCAGTGAATTGAGGAAGCATGTTTCTTTGACAGTCTCTCAGCTTTAAGCAATCAAACGCATTTCATAGAATCCCTCCAGTGCAGGAGGCCATTCGGCCCATCGAGTCTGCACAGACCCTCTGAAAGAACTCCCTACCCATGTCCACTCCCCAATCCACCCCGCCCTATCCCCGTATCCTATCCTGGACACTAAGGGGCAATTCAGCATGGCCAATCCACGTAACCTGCACATCTTTGGACTGTGGGAGGAAACCGGAGCACCCGGAGGAAACCCACGCAGACACGGGGAGAACGTGCAGACTCTGCACAGTCACAGGCCGGAATTGAACCCGAGTCCCCAGTGCTAGCCTGGTATGCATGTGGACTAAGAAACATGAGTTACAAGCTACCCACCTACATCAAAGCCATAGACCTTTGTAAATTTTGCAGCACACATAGATTATCCATAAAGAACAAAATTGCCCTGAAGGGATTGGTACTTTTGCCATTGCTTCACAGATTTGGAGCCACTTGTGGACAAACATAACCCTGGGTCATTCACAATCTGCTGGGAGAGGGATTTGATTTGAACTCATGACCATTGCAATTGCTAGTCCACTGCCATCACCACTATAACTATTGTATCCATCACAACAAGGTTAAAAAAGCCTCCTGAGATTATATGTAGCTAATCATTCTGGTTAAAGGGGATAAACCCTGAGCCACATTTGACTTACCATTGGAGTTACAAACTACCAACTCACTCTTGTACACTTCAGTGTGGGAATGTGGGTTCACACTACCCATGTCTCACTGTGGAGTCAGCACACAATGGGTTAAAACAGCTTCAGTTCTGCTGAATAGGGACACTTTGTAAAGGATGTTAAACTGAAAAAAATTAATGGGCAAGGGTCTGATCTATGTCCATGTGTTAAAGCCTTGTGGCATGGCAGCACGGTGGCACAGTGGTTAGCACTTCTGTCTTACAGCGGCAGGGATCCAGGTTCAATTCTGGCCTTGGGTGACTGTCTGTGTGAAGTCTATACGTTCACCCCGTGTCTGCATCAGTTTCCTCCCACAGTCCAAAGGTGTGCAGATTAGATGGACGACCATGATCAATGCACAGGATTACAGGGATAGGGCGAGGGAGTGGGCCTAGGTAGAGTGCTCTTTCGGAGGATCTGTGCAGACTCAGATGGGCTGAATGGCCTCTTCTGCCCTGTAGGGAGTCTATGTGGTTTGATCACTGTTTATATTGATAAAGTAATTAAAATGTTTGGATGGACCATATAACTAGTGGAAGCATCAGGAAAGATTGTTGAACATGAGTTCCTCCCATATTATGTGAAGCCTGCATTGTATGCCTTTTAATGTTTTGTACTTTAGTGTTAGACTGCATGAAGTGTACAGATAAACAGTAGAATTGGTGTCAGTGTCTAAAACAAACCAGTGTTCGCTGTAATCAGGCTGGAAGGGCAAAGCTCGGTGCCAAGTTGTTACACCTAATTGAGAACTCAATAAAGAATCATATAAACAAATATTATCATGTTGTTTTTCACTAAGTACTCTTGTTGGATTGTGTAACATCAGCTCAGCGAAAACAAGGACTAGATTGTGCAATTGTTACAACGAATGTCTGTGTTTAAAGCAACAACAAAAATAAGAACAGGAAAGCTTTCCACCAGAGAGCACATAATTCAAAGATAGTCAAGGGTATGTCACAGATTACCATCCAGGCCAGAGAACAGATAGTGGTACAAAGGAGGGAAAAACAAATGAAACAAACCAGTCTGATAACATCTGCACAAGTGATTTCATAAATTTCTAACAATGTTGGATTAAGATTATAGAAATGCTAAAATAATAACACATTAGCTTTCTGCTCTTGTCTTAAATGTCTTGACCTAAACAAAATTATTCCTGACAATAATAAATTTTCATAAACATACCTCATAATTTTGGGCCAGATAAATTCCCACTATGTTTCCAAAAGTAAATCCTACCTGAAACAGAACACACCCAAAGTTATTAAGCCACATGCCTATAGGATACAAAATTCTAAACATCTTTCAGCATCTGTACTTACAACTAAATATATACTCAAATCTGTCGAATAAGGAGCATAATGGATGAAATAAATAGGAAGTGCAGTTGGCTAAGGTAACCGTTTGATGGTTCTCTAAAACGACGTGTGGAGTTATAAAATTTGACTTCCACTGTTTGTTCCGTCATGGCCAGTACTGAAGCTTCAGTTGGCGCTGTCCTTGCCACTGTAGCTAATGGCGTTAAAGCAGCTGAGGCAGTCATTTTACTTCAATGTACAGCAGCTGCCCACCCACTCACATAACTGGTTGGCAGTTACGTGTCAGTCACCTTAAGCTACTTTGATCTAAAAGCAGGTGGGGGGGGGGGGGGGGGGGGATGATAGAGAGAGAGAGAGAGAGTCAACTCAGGCCAATTTAAAAAGAGCAACTTTAACTCACTCCCTGGGAGCCAGAGACGACACAGCCAGTGAGACACAACAAAGAGTGAGTTTGGGAATTTGAAGCTAGGTGGGAATTCCAAGCTGGGTGGGGAGGAGGTGCTTTTTATCCCTGGTAAGTGACTGGTAAGTAGTTTTTATTTTCCTTGGTCTATTTATTTACTTATTCTTTTGTTTTTTGAAATTGTATGTTAACCTAAGGTTTAAGGCGGCAGGAGATCCCAGACCCGTGTCATGCTCCTGGTGTGCGATGTGGGAGCTCAGGAATACGTCCACTGTCCCTGGCTCCTTCACGTGCAAAAAGTATGTCCAGTTGCAGCTCCTGTTAGACCGCTTGACAGCTCTGGAGCTGCGGATCGACTCACTTTGGAGCATCTGCGATGCTGAGGATGTCGTGGATAGCATGTTTAGCCAGTTGGTCACACCACAGGTGAAAGTTACTGAGGGAGATAGAAGAAAATGGGTGACCAAAAGACAGAGCAAGAGTAGGAAGGCAGTGCAAGTGTCCCCTGCGGTCATCTCCCTGCAAAAACAGATATACCGCTTTGGATACTGTTGAGGGAGATGGCTCACCAGGGGAAGGCAGCAGCAGCCTGGTTCATGGCACCGTGGCTGGCTCTGCTGCGCAGCAGGGCAGGAAGAAGGATGACAGGGCTATAGTGATAGGGGACTCAATCGTAAGGGGAATAGACAGGCGGTACTGCGGACGCAATTGAGACTCCAGGGATGGTATGTTGCCTCCCTGGTGGTGCAAGGGTCAAGAATGTCTCAGAGCGGCTTCAGGACAATCTGGGGGAGGGGAGGGGGGGGGAGGGGGTGATATAGGTAAAAAATGGGATGAGGTCCTACAAGCTGAATTCAGGGAGTTAGGACTTAAACTAAGAAGTAGGAGCTCAAGGGTAGTAATCTCAGGATTGCTACCAGTGCCACAAGCTAGTCAGAGTAGGAATGTCAGGATAGAGAGGATGAATGCGTAGCTCGAGAGATGGTGCAAGGGAGGGATTCAAATTCCTAGGGCATTGGAACCGGTTCTGGGGGAGGTGGGACCAATAAAAACTGGACAGTCTGCACCTGGGCAGGACTGTAACCGATGTCCTGAGGGAATGTTTGCTAGAGCTGTTGTGGAGGGTTTAAATTAATGTGGCAGGGGGATGGGAACCGATGTAGGAAGTCGGAGGAAAGTAAAACGGGGCCAGAAACAAAAAGCAGTAGGGAGCAAAGTGTAAGGCTGGGAAGCCATAGTCAAAAATCAAAAAGGGCCACAGTACAGGGTACAGTGACTGAGGAGAGTGTGAAAAGGGAGGTGTCCAATGCAGGATTGAGGGTGTTGTACATAAATGCACGCAGTATACGGAACAAGGTAAATGAGCTCATTGTGCACATTGAAATTGGCCGGTACGATATTGTGGGCATCACAGAGTTGCGGCTGCAAAGGGATCAGGGTTGGGATCTAATTTCCAAGGATATATATCCTATCGAAAGGACAGACAGATGGGCTAAGGAGGTGGGGTTGCATTGTTAGTAAGGAATGAAGTTAAATTGATAGCAAGGAGCGACATAGGATCAGAAGGCATAGAATCTCTGTGGGTAGAGTTAAGGAATCGCAAAGGTAAAAAGACCCTGATGGGAGTTCTTCCAGCAGAAAATAAATCATGAGATAGAAAAGGCATTTAAAAAAGGCAATATTACAATAACCATGGGGGACTTCAATATGCAGGTGGACTGTGAAAAATCAGGTTGGTAGTGGATCCCAAGAAATGGAATTTGTGGAATGTCTAAGAGATGTTTTTTTGGAGCAGCTTGTGACAGAGCCTACTAGGGAACAGGCAATTCCGGATTTGGTGATGTGTAATGAGGCAGACTTGATTAGGGAACTTAAGGTGAAGGAACCGTTAGGGAGCAGTGACCACAATATGATAGAATTTACCCTGCAGTTTGAGTGGGAGAAGCTGCAATCAGATGTAACGGTATTACAATTAAATAAGGGTAACTACAAAGACATGAGGGAGGAGCTGGCAAGGGTTGATTGGAAAAGGAGCCTAGCAGGGAAGACAGTGGAACAGCAATGCCAGGAGTTTTTGGGGGTTATTAGGGAGGCACAACAGAAATTCATTCCAAGGAGGAGGAAACATACCACGGGGAGGGCAAGGCATCCATGGCTGACGAGGGATGTCAAGGACAGCATAAAGGCTAAAGAAAAAGCATACAAAGTGGCGAGGGTTAGTGGGAAACCAGAGGATTGGGAAGCCTTTAAAAGCGAGCAGAGAACAACTAAAAAAGCAATAATGGGGGAGAAGATGAAGTACGAATGCAAGCTAGCTAGTAATATAAAGGAAGATAGGAAGAGATTTTTTTCAATATATAAAACGTAAGAGAGGCAAAAATAGACATTGGACCACTAGAAAATGTGGCTGGAGAAGTAATAATAGGAAGCAAAGAAATGGCAGACGAACTGAATAGTTACTTTGCATCAGTCTTCACGGTGGAAGACACCAGTGGGATGCCAGAGCTCCAGGAGAACCCGGGGGAAGAGGTGAGTGCAGTGACCATTACTAAGGAGAAGATTCTGGGGAAACTGAAAGGTCTGAAGGTGGATAAGTCACCTGGACCGGATGGACTACACCCCAGGGTCCTAAAAGAGATAGCTGAGGAAATTGTGGAGGCATTGGTGGTGATCTTTCAGGAATCATTGGAGGCAGGAAGAGTCCCAGAGGACTGGAAAGTGGCGAATGTAACTCCACGGTTTAAGAAGGCAGGGAGGCAGAAGAAGGAAAATTATAGGTCAATTAGCCTGACTTCGGTCATTGGTAAGATTTTAGAGTCTGTTATTAAAGATGAGATCGCAAAGCACTTGGAAGTGCATGGTAAAATAGGACTGAGTCAGCACGGCTTTGTCAAAGGGAGGTCATGTCTGACAAATCTGTCAGAGTTCTTTGAGGAGGTAACAAGCAAATTAGACAAAGGAGAACCAGTGGACGTGATTTATTTAGATTCCCAGAAGGTCTTTGACAAGGTGCCGCATAGGAGACTGTTAAATAAGTTAAAAGCCCATGGTGTAAAGGGTAAGATTCCGGCATGGATAGAGGATTGGCTGACTGGCAGAAGGCAGAGAGTGGGGATAAAGGGGTCTTTTTCAGGATGGCAACCGGTGACTAGTGGTGTTCCTCAGGGGTCTGTGCTGGGACCACAACGGTTTACAATATCCATAAATGATCTGGAAGAAGGTACTGAAGACACTGTTGCTAAGCTTGCAGATGACACAAAGATCTATAGAGAGACAGGTAGTATTGAGGAAGCAAGGGGGCTGCAGAAGGACTTGGATAACCTAGGAGAGTGGGCATTGAAGTGGCAAATGAAATACAATGTGGAAAATTGTGAGGTTATGCACTTTGGAAGGAGGAATCTAGGCACAGACAATTTTCTAAATGGGGAAATGCTTCGGAGTCTTTGTTCACAATTCTCTTAAGGTTAATGTGCAAGTTCAGCCAGTTGTTAATAAGGCAAATGCAATGTTAGCATTCATGTCAAGAGGGCTCGAATAGAAGAGCAGGGATGTACTTCTGAGGCAGTATAAGGCTCTGGTCAGACCTCATTTGGAGTATTGTGAGCAGTTTTGGGCCCCGTATCTAAGGAAGGATGCGTTGGCCTTGGAAAGGGTCCAGAGGAGGTTCACAATAATGATCCCTGGAATGAAGAACTTGCCGTATGAACAACATTTGAGGACTCTGGGTCTGTACTCGTTGGAGTTTAGAAGGATGAGGGGGGATCTTATTGAAACTTACAAGATACTGCGAGGCCTGGATAGAGTGGACGTGGAGAGGATGTTTCCATTTGTAGAAAAACTAGAACCAGAGGACACCATCTCAGACTAAAGGGACGATCCTTTAAAACAGAGATGAGGAGGAATTTCTTCAGCCAGAGGGTGGTGAATCTGTGGAACTCTTTGCCGCAGAAGGCTGTGGAGGCCAAATCACTGAGTGTCTTTAAGACAGAGATAGATAGGTTCTTGATCAATAAGGGGATCAGGGGTTATGGGGAGAAGGCAGGAGAATGGGGGTGAGAAAATATCAGCCATGATTGAATGGCAGAGCAGACACGATGGGCCGAGTGGCCTAATTCTGCTTCTATGTCTTATAGCTGCCCCACACTGTGTTCATTGTTGCCACAGCGCAGACATCACTATGCCAGATTTTCTGCTCACAGGCATCAATGACAGAGTTGCTCCACTCACATTTGCAGGCAAGTTACTCTTAATATATTTTCCTGGGGCAGCAAAACTTTTCAGAATCGCTAGCTAGCACAGAAACAATGCACTGCAAATATTAAAAGTTGGACATCAGAACAAAAAACAGAAAATAGTGGAATTACACAGTAAGCTCATTACCCTCACTGTCATTGTGATGCCTGTATGCTCAATAAAGTCTTTATTCCTGCCCAGCCTGATCAATCCCACGGCCATAGCCCCATCTTCATTCTCTCAAGTCCAAGGGTATACCTGACACATCACTGGCTTACCCTCTTCTGTACACCGGATTTTAATTGTTTCATCATTGGCTTTCTGTTTTTTCTTTCATTCATTCATGGTATGTGGGCATCACAGATTAGAACATAGAACATAGAACAGTACAGCACAGAACAGGCCCTTCAGCCCTCGATGTTGTGCCGAGCATTGTCCGAAACCAAGATCAAGCTATCCCACTCCCTGTCATTCTGGTGTGCTCCATGTGCCTATCCAATAACTAATCCAGTTCCTAAAGTGTCCGACTCCACTATCACAGCAGGCAGTCCATTCCACACCCTAACCACTCTCTGAGTAAAGAACCTACCTCGGACATCCCTCCTATATCTCCCATCCTGAACCTTATAGTTGTGCCCCCTTGTAACAGCTACATCCACCTGAGGAAATAGTCTCTGACCGTCCACTCTATCTATCCCCCTCATCACCTTATAAACCTCTATTAAGTTAGATAGAGAAATACAGCACAGAACAGGCCCTTCGGCCCACGATGTTGCGCCAAACTTTTGTCCTAGGTTAATCATAGAATTTTGGACAATTTTTCATGGCCAATCCAACCTGCACATCTTTGGACTGTGGGAGGAAACCGGAGCACCCGGAGGAAATCCACGCACACACGGAGAGGATGTGCAGACTCCACACAGACAGCGACCCAAGTCGAAATCGAACTTGGGACCCTGGAGCTGTGAAGCAATTGTGCTATCCACAATGCTACCATGCTGCCCTTAAGAAGTTAACCTACACTCCATTATTCTACCCTAATCCATGTACCTATCCAATAGCCGCTTGAAGGTCCCTAACTTTTCCGACTCAACTACTTCCACAGGCAGTGCATTCCATGCCCCCACTACTCTCTGGGTAAAGAACCTACCTCTGACATCCCCTCTATATCTTCCACCATTTATCTTAAATTTATGTCCCCTTGTAATGGTGTGTTCCACCCGGGGAAAAAGTCTCTGACTGTCTACTCTATCTATTCCCCTAATCATCTTATAAACCTCTATCAAGTCGCCCCTCATCCTTCTCCGTTCTAATGAGAAAAGGCCTAGCACCCTCAACCTTTCCTCGTATGACCTACTCTCCATTCCAGGCAACATCCTGGTAAATCTCCTTTGCACCTTTTCCAAAGCTTCCACATCCTTCCTAAAATGAGGTGACCAGAACTGCACACAGTACTCCAAATGTGGCCTGACCAAGGTTTGTATAGCTGCATCATCACCTCACGGCTCTTAAATTCAATCCCACTGCTAATGAACGCTAGCACACCATAGGCCTTCTTCACAGCTCTATCCACTTGAGTGGCAACTTTCAAAGATCTATGAACATAGACCCCAAGATCTCTCTGCTCCTCCACATTGCCAAGAACCCTACCATTAACCCTGTATTCCGCATTCAGATTTGTCCTTCCAAAATGGACCACCTCACACTTGTCAGGGTTAAACTCCATCTGCCACTTCTCAGCCCAGCTCTGCATTCTATCTATGTCTCTTTGAAGCCGACAACAGCCCTCCTCACTATCCACAACTCCACCAATCTTCGTATCATCTGCAAATTTACTGACCCACCCTTCAACTCCCTCATCCAAGTCGTTAATGAAAATCACAAACAGCAGAGGACCCAGAACTGATCCCTGCGGTACGCCACTGATAACTGGGCTCCAGGCTGAATATTTGCTATCCACCACCACTCTCTGTCTTCTATCGGTTAGCCAGTTTGTTATCCAACTGGCCAAATTTCCCACTATCCCATGCCTCCTTACTTTCTGCATAAGCCTACCATGGGGAACCTTATCAAATGCCTTACTAAAATCCATGTACACTACATCCGCTGCTTTACCTTCATCCACATGCTTGGTCACCTCCTCAAAGAAGTCAATATGACTTTTAAGGCAAGACCTACCCCTCACAAATCCGTGCTGACTATCCCTAATCAAGCAATGCCTTTCCAGATGCTCAGAAATCCTATCCCTCAGTACCCTTTCCATTACTTTGCCTACCACCGAAGTAAGACTAACTGGCCTGTAATTCCCAGGGTTATCCCTATTCCCTTTTTTGAACAGGGGCACGAATTTCGCCACTCTCCAATCCTCTGGTACCACCCCTGTTGACAGCGAGGACGAAAAGATCATTGCCAACGGCTCTGCAATTTCATTTCTTACTTCCCATAGAATCCTTGGATATATCCCGTCAGACCCGGGGGACTTGTCTATCCTCAAGTTTTTCAAAACGTGCACCACATCTTCCTTCCTGACAAATATCTCCTCAAGCTTATCAGTCTGCTTCACGCTGTCCTCTCCAACAATATGGCCCCTCTCGTTTGTAAATACTGAAGAAAAATACTTGTTCAAGACCTCTCCTATCTCTTCAGACTCAATACACAATCTCCCGCTACTGTCCTTAATCGGACCTACCCTCGCTCTAGTCATTCTCATATTTCTCACATATGTGTAAAAGGCCTTGGGGTTTTCCTTGATCCTACCCGCCAAATAATTTTCTCTCATCTGCTGCTCCTCTGCTGAGCAGCCAGAGGAGGATGAGAAGTTGCCTCTCATCCTCCTCTGCTCCAAAGAGAAAAGCCCTAGCTCCCTCAATCTTTCCTCATAAGTCCTACCCTCCAAACCAGGCAGCATCCTGGTAAATCTCCTTTGCACCCTTTCCAATGCTTCCACTTCCTTCCTATAATGAGGTGACCAGAACTGCACACAATACTCCAAATGTGGTCTCACCAGGGTCATGTACAGTTGCAGCATAACCCCGCGGCTCTTATTAGGCCAGAATTTAATGTCCACCCCTAATTGCCCTTGAGGAGGCGGTGGTGAGCTGCGTTCTTGAACCACTGCAGTCCATGTAGGAACAGTGCTGTTAGGAAGGAGGCTCCAGGATTTTGACCCAGCAACAATGAAGGAATGACGATGATGGTTGGATTCTCTCTTGTTGAAAATGGTCATTGCCGGCCACTTGTGTGGCACAAATATTACTTGCCACTTATAAGCCTTTGCTTGAATATTGTCCTATCTTGCTGCATTTGGACATGGACTGCTTCAGTATCCGAGTAGTCACAAATGGTGTGCAGTCATCAGCGAATATCCCCACTTCTGCCCTTACAATGAAGTAAAGTGATGGAGAGAATGAGATTGAGAAAATAGCTGAAGATAGTTGGGCCTAGGATACTACCCAGAGAAACTCCTGCAGTGATGTCCTGGAACTGAGATCATTGATCTCCAACAACCACAACCAACCTTCCTTTGGGCTAGGTATGACTCCAACTAGTGGAGAGATTTTCCCGATTCCCATTGACTCCAGTATTGCTAGGGCTCCTTAATGCCACACACTGTCCTGATGCCAAGGGCAATCACTCTCATCTCACCTCTCCAGTTCAGCTCTTTTACCCATGTTTGATCCAAGGCTGTAAAGAGGTCAGGAACTGAGAACCTTGGTGATCCCAGCCTGAGCAGCAATAAGCAGTTATTGCCAAGTGCTAATTGGTAGCAGTGTCGACGGCAGGCACGATTACTTTACTGATGACTGAGAGTAGACTGATGAGATGATAATTGGCCGGATTGGATTTGTCCTGCTTCACATTTATCAAGGTTGAACTCAATCTGCCACTTCTCAGCCCAACTCTGCATACTGTCAATGTCCTGTTATAACCTGCAACAACCCTCAACACTATCTACAACTCCCCCCAACCTTCATATCATCGGCAAACTTACTAACCCACCCTTCCACTTGCTCATCCAAGAATTGGCTGAGTGGAAGAAGCAGAGGGTGATGGCCGAGGGGTGTTTTTCTGGAAGCCTGTGTCCAGAGGGGTCCACAGGGATCAGTGTTGGGGCCCTTGCTGTTTGTGGTTTATATAAATGATTTAGACAGGAATGTCGAAGGGTTGATCAGCAAGTGTGCAGATGATACAAAAAATGGTGGGGTAGTAAACAGGGAGGAGGATAGCCTTTAAGTACAGGGGGCTATAGACGGGCTGGTCAGACAGGCTGATCAGTGGCAAATGGAATTCAATCTGGATAAGTGTGAGGTGATGCACTTGGGCAGGACAAACAAGGCAAAGGAATACAGGATAAACAGCAGGACCCTGGGAAGCACCAAGGATCAGAGGGACCTTGGTGTACATGTACACCCGTCCCTTAAGGTAGCAAAGCAGGTGGCTGCAGTGGTTAAGAGGCATATGGTATACTTGTTTTTATTAGCTGAGGCACAGAGTTTAAGAGCAGGGAGGTGATGCTGGAACTGTATAAAATGTTGGTTAGGCCACAGCGAGAGTATTGTGCGCAGTTCTGGAATCCACATTATAGGAGGGATGTGATAGCCACTGGAAAGGGAGCAGAGGAGATTTACCAGGGTGTTGCCTGGGCCGGAGAGTTTTAGTTATGAAGAGAGATTGGACAGACTGGGATTGTTTTCCTTGGAGCAGAGGTGACTGAGGGGGGACATGATTGAGATGGATAAAATTATGAGGGACATAGATAGACAGGGAGAACATTTCCCCTTGGTGGAGGGATCAGTGACCAGGGGGCAGAGATTTAAGGTGAGGGGCGGGAGGTTTAGAGGGGATGTGAGGAAAATCCTTTCACCCAGAGGGTGGTGGGAGTCTGGAACTCGCTGCCTGAAAGGGGGGGGGGTGGGTGGAGGCAGAGACCCTCATAACATTAAAGAAATATTTAGATGTGCACTTGCGATGCCAAGGCAGACACGGCTATGGGCCAAGTGCTGGAAAATGGGATTAGAATAATTAGGTGGTCGTTTTTGAGTGGGGCAGACATGATGGGTCAAAGGGCCTTTTCTGTGCTGTAGACCTCTACGACTATTATAGGTACTATATCATAGCAATTGATGAATCTATAAAGAGAAAATAAGGTTGCTACTTCAGGTGTCCATCTTAATAGCATATATCGCAAATGCTCATTTGTCTTTTCCCTTTATGGATGCCAGCTGATCAGTGGCATATCTCTAGCTTCACTGGAACAAAGCCTATCATAATGTTTTGATAGCTTTATTGCTGTACTCTTCATATTTGAGCTGAAACTTTGAAAATATATTAGCCTTGAGAATTCTTAACAACAGTTAAATATGGGGCCCTTCCAACTCACTGCAACCCTCTCCAGTCGCCCAATCCTCTGTGATCCATGTTCCTCCAAAGCATCTGTTTCCTTCCCTCCACCACTGATAGTCGTGCTTCAGCTCTGCACATCCTGAGTTCTAGAATTTCCTCCCTAAAGCTGGTTTAGCACAGTGGGCTAAACAGCTGGCTTGTAATGCAGATCAAGGCCAGCAGCGTGGGTTCAATTCCCATACCAGGCTCCCCGAACAGGTGGCAGAATGTGGCGACTAGGGGCTTTTCACAGTAACTTCGTTGAAGCCTCCTTGTGACAATAAGCAATTATTATTATAAACATATCTGCCTATCCTCCCTAATTTCAGATACACCTTAAAACCTACTTCTTTAATCAAGCTCTTTTTCCACTGTTCTAATACCTCATATGGTTCGGTGTCAAATCTACTGCGGGATGTTTTACAATATGGAACATGCTAAATGAAGGCAAACTTTTGTCAAATTAAAAGCACGAAGAGAACTATTTAGAAAAAAAAACTTTCTTCTCCCAATACAACTGCAGCTTCCAATTTGTGAGTTCATGGAGCACACCCATGATAAACACAGCCTGGCTGAGCCTCAGAGCCATATGCTGAGTCACGGCTACTTTGGGTGGGTCACAAATTCTGGAAAATATTTCTTCAATTTCCAAGTTAACTTAGATGACAGAGGCCAACTTGTTCTTATGGAAATGGTGAACAGATGAAAATGAAAATCGCTTATTGTCACAAGTAGACTTCAAATGAAGTTACTGTGAAAAGCCCCTAGTCGCCATATTCCGGCGCCTGTTCAGGGGGGCTGTTACGGGAATTGAACCGTGCTGCTGGCCTGCCTTGGTCTGCTTTCAAAGCCGGCGATTTAGCCCTGTGCTGAATCTGCATTTATTGTTTATGCATGGTCATGTTATAGCATAAAGTGAACATCTGAAGGACAAATTTAATTAGGCATTTCATCTTCTGATCCCCCTCTGAAGTCTGAGGTTCACCAGGTAAGGCATGCCAGGAAATCCACAGCAACTTATTTTAATGTACTAAAATCCTCTGTCAAAGGCTGTCCACTTACACGTCTAACTGTGCCTTGATTTCACCCCTACCATTTGTCCATTTATGCACATTGCGTTTACCTCCAGATTTAATTACTCTCGCCCTCTGTCCCTTTTTAAAACTTTTAAGACAAAGCGGATCACTTCACACTTGCCTACACTGAAATCCATTTGCAACAGTTTACCCCATTCGCTTAATGTCCATCCATGCTGTTTACAATACTGGTTATTTTTGTGTCATTGGTAAGTTTGGATATGTGGCTATCTATCCCATCTAATTCATTAATAAATACAGAATATGTGAGATCTCGATGTAGATCCTTGCAGGACATTGCTGCGATTTAGGGCATCTGCTTATTATCGCCATTCTCTGTCTCTTGTTGTCCAGCCACTTTCCTAACCAGGCAAATAATTTGCCTTCAATTCCATGAACTTCAACTTTAACTAACATCTCTTTAGCGAGACCATATTAAATGCCTTCTCAATCCATAGATGCCCCCCTGCCTATTACTGTAATAATAAGTTTTAAAAATCATGTAAGACCAAGGCTTTAGGAATCCATGCTTCCTCCCTGAGCAAGGTGTTCAGTCACTCTGTCCTTAACTATGGGCTCCAGTCATTTCCAGACAATAGATGTTAGACTAACTGATCTATAATCCCCTGAATTCCCCCCGTCAACTTTCTAAATAGAACGACATGCTCAATTTTCCCAACCTCAAGGAACAATCGAGAGAACTTTGGAATGTTATAGTTCGAGTATCTGTAATGTTCTAACCTAATTCCTTCTACACCCTGGGATAAACAGAAAAAGCCCTGGAAGAATGTAAAGAAAGTGGGAAGGAACTTAAGCAAGGGGTTAAGAGGGCTAAAAGGGGTCATGAGAAGTCCTTGGCAAACAGGATTAAGGAGAATCTCACGGCACATTTAAAGAGCAAGAAGATAGTCAGGGGAAGGGTTGCCCCCCCCCTCCTAAGGACAAGAGGAGGGAATCAATGCATGGAGAGAGGAAATGGGCGAGGTACTGAATGAGTACTTTGCATCAGTATTCACCAAAGAGATGGACTTGCTGGATGATGAGTCTGGGGAAGGGTGTGTAGATATTCTGGGTCCTGTAGATATCAAAAAAGAGGTGGTGTTCGATGTCTTAAAAAGCATCAAGGTGGATAAGTCCCCAGGGCCTGATGGTATCTACAGGTGGGAATTATACAGTAAATGGTAGAACACTTAGGAGTATTGACAGGCAGAGATCTGGGTTTACAGGTCCACAGATCACTGAAAGTGGCAATGCAGGTGGTTAAGAACAGTGTTTTTCAAACTTTTTTTCTGGGGACCCATTTTTACCAACTGGCCAACCTTCGCGACCCACACCAGCCGACCACCCACGCCGGCCGACCTGCACGACCCACCATTTTCTCTTACCTTGTTTGTTGCTGACAAAAATGGAGGAAATGGTTTTGGGTCCCTTTGGTCCCCCCGAACTTTAAAAGAAAAGGCTGTGACCATATAGGAAAAAATGCGGCCGCACTTCACATGCGCACCGATGATCAGGCCGCATGCGCAGTACAGCCGATATTTTTTTTATCTGTTCCTGACCATTTTGCAGGCTGCTTGCAACCGGCATTATTAAAAGCCGGCTACTGCGCGCGGATTTGCGCGATCGGGAACGCCGCGACGGACAGCTCCGCGACCCTCCCGACACCCACCCACGGGTCGCGCCCGAGTTTGACAATGCCTGGATAAGAAGACATACGGCATGCTTGCCTTCATCGGTCAAGGCATTGAATATAAAAATTGGCAAGTCATGCTGCAGCTGCAGTTAGACCTCATTTGGAAATTCTGGTCACCACCCTACCAGGACGTGGATGCTTTGGAGAGGGTACAGAAGAGGTTTACCAGGATGTTGCCTGGTACGGAGCTACGAGGAGAGGTTGGAGAAACTCGATTTATCATTGGACGACAGAGGTTGAGGGGTGACTTGATAGATGTTGACATGTTCGCTTATGAAACGACTGTAGTGGATCTGATCTCAAACAACAAGTCAGGTAACAGGAGGGAGATGGAGAACCTAATGGCACGGTGCAACAACAACAATCTCTCCCTCAAGGTCAACAAAACTAAGGAGCGGGTCATCAACTTCAGAAAGCAAAATGTTGTACGCACCCCTGTCTGTGTCAATGGTTAGTATAAATTCTGTTCGACATTGTACCTGTGAAGTTCCTTGGGACATTTTAACGAAATTAAAGTGCTTGATAAATGCAAGTTGTCATTGTTGTTGATAAGGAGATCAAGCAATATGGAGTTATTGCAAGTAAATCGTAGAATCTACAGTACAGGCTATTCGGCCCACTGAGTCTACACCGGCCCTTGGAAAGAGCACCCTACTTAAGACCACACCTCTACCCTATCCCCGTAACTCTCAACCCCCCCCCCCCACCCAACCTTTGTAGACTAAGGGACAAACTAGCATGGCAATTCACCTAACCTGCACATTTTTGGACTGTGGGAGGAAACCGGAGCACCGGGAGGAAACCCACGCAGACAGGGGGAGAACGTGCAGACTCCGCACAGACAGTGACCCAAGCCGGAATCGAACCTGGGGCCCTGGAGCTATGAAGCAACAGTGCTACCCATTGTGCCACCGTGCTGCCCACAATGGAGTTGATGTGCAAATCACTCATGTTCTGACTGAATGGCAGAGGGGGTCTGAGGGGCGGGATGTCCTCCTACCGACAATGATGAAGCGGTTTGGGAAGCAGGGATGACTCCGCTGGATCTGCCGCTCCCGGGGAGATAGAGGCAGACGTTAGCCACCTGGGGACTGTCAGCTGAGTGAGAACCCTCCCGGTCCGTGTGAAATTTCTTTTTCCAAAGGGAGAGGAGCCTAGAACTAGAGGGCTTAGAACATAGAACAATACAGCGCAGTACAGGCCCTTCGGCCCACGATGTTGCACTGACATGGGAAGTCAAAAACTAAAGGCCATCTAACCTACACTATGCCATTATCATCCATATGCTTATCCAATAAACTTTTAAATGCCCTCAATGTTGGCGAGTTCACTACTGTTGCAGGTAGGGCATTCCACGACCTCACCACTCTTTGCGTAAAAAACCTACCTCTGACGTCTGTCCTATATCTATTACCCCTCTATTTAAGGCTATGTCCCCTCGTGCTAGCCACCTCCATCCGCGGGAGAAGGCTCTCACTGTCCACCCTATCTAACCCTCTGATCATTTTGTATGCCTCTATTAAGTCACCTCTTAACCTTCTTCTCTCTAACGAAAACAGCCTCAAGTCCATCAGCCTTTCCTCATAAGATTTTCCCTCCATACCAGGCGATATCCTGGTAAGTCTCCTCTGCACCCGTTCCAAAGCTTCCACGTCCTTCCTATAATGAGGCGACCAGAACTGTACGCAATACTTCAAATGCGGCCGTACTAGAGTTTTGTACAGCTGCAACATGACCTCATGGCTTAGGTTTAAGATGAGAGGGGGAGATACAAGAGACCAGAGAGGAAATTTCTTCACACAGAGGGTGGTGAGCATCTGGAACGAGCTGCCAGTGGCATTGGTAGAGGCGGGTATGATTTTTCAAAAGCAGTTAGACAGTTACACGGGCAGGGTGGGTATAGAGGGATATGGGCCAAATGCAGGCAAGTGGGACTAGCTTAGTGATAGAAACTGGGCAGCATGGACACGCTGGGCCGAAGGGCCTGTTTCCCTCCTGGAAACCTCTCTGCCTGTGGGGTATTGCAGGGCAGAGCTGGCAGGGGAGGGCTGGCAGGGAGACAGGGCAGGGCTGGCAGGGAGACAGGGCTGGCAGGGAGACAGGGCAGGGTTGGGCTGGCAGGGAGACAGGGCTGGGCTGGCAGGGAGACAGGGCAGGGCTGGCAGGGAGACAGGGCAGGGCTGGCAGGGAGACAGGGCAGGGCTGGGCTGGCAGGGAGACAGGGCAGGGCAGGGAGACAGGGCTGGGCTGGCAGGGAGACAGGGCAGGGCTGGCAGGGAGACAGGGCAGGGCTGGGCTGGCAGGGAGACAGGGCAGGGCTGGCAGGGAGACAGGGCAGGGCTGGCAGGGAGACAGGGCAGGGCTGGCAGGGAGACAGGGCAGGGCTGGCAGGGAGACAGGGCAGGGCTGGCAGGGAGACAGGGCAGGGCTGGCAGGGAGACAGGGCAGGGCTGGCAGGGAGACAGGGCAGGGCTGGCAGGGAGACAGGGCAGGGCTGGCAGGGAGACAGGGCAGGGCTGGCAGGGAGACAGGGCAGGGCTGGCAGGGAGACAGGGCAGGGCTGGGCTGGCAGGGAGACAGGGCAGGGCAGGGCAGGGAGACAGGGCAGGGCAGGGAGACAGGGCTGGGCTGGCAGGGAGACAGGGCAGGGCTGGCAGGGAGACAGGGCAGGGCTGGCAGGGAGACAGGGCAGGGCAGGGCTGGCAGGGAGACAGGGCAGGGCAGGGCTGGCAGGGAGACAGGGCAGGGCTGGGCTGGCAGGGAGACAGGGCAGGGCTGGCAGGGCAGGGCTGGCAGGGAGACAGGGCAGGGCTGGGCTGGCAGGGAGACAGGGCAGGGCTGGCAGGGAGACAGGGCAGGGCTGGCAGGGAGACAGGGCAGGGCTGGCAGGGAGACAGGGCAGGGCTGGCAGGGAGACAGGGCAGGGCTGGCAGGGAGACAGGGCAGGGCTGGCAGGGAGACAGGGCAGGGCTGGCAGGGAGACAGGGCAGGGCTGGCAGGGAGACAGGGCAGGGCTGGCAGGGAGACAGGGCAGGGCTGGCAGGGAGACAGGGCAGGGCTGGCAGGGAGACAGGGCAGGGCTGGCAGGGAGACAGGGCAGGGCTGGCAGGGAGACAGAGCAGGGCTGGCAGGGAGACAGGGCAGGGCTGGGCTGGCAGGGAGACAGGGCAGGGCTGGCAGGGAGACAGGGCAGGGCTGGCAGGGAGACAGGGCAGGGCTGGCAGGGAGACAGGGCAGGGCTGGCAGGGAGACAGGGCAGGGCTGGCAGGGAGACAGGGCAGGGCTGGCAGGGAGACAGGGCAGGGCTGGCAGGGAGACAGGGCAGGGCTGGCAGGGAGACAGGGCAGGGCTGGCAGGGAGACAGGGCAGGGCTGGCAGGGAGACAGGGCAGGGCTGGCAGGGAGACAGGGCCGGGCTGGCAGGGAGACAGGGCCGGGCTGGCAGGGAGACAGGGCAGGGCTGGCAGGGAGACAGGGCAGGGCTGGCAGGGAGACAGGGCAGGGCTGGCAGGGAGACAGGGCAGGGCTGGGCTGGCAGGGAAACAGGGCAGGGCTGGGCTGGCAGGGAGACAGGGCTGGGCTGGCAGGGAGACAGGGCAGGGCTGGCAGGGAGACAGGGCAGGGCTGGCAGGGAGACAGGGCAGGGCAGGGAGACAGGGCAGGGCTGGCAGGGAGACAGGGCAGGGCAGGGCTGGCAGGGAGACAGGGCAGGGAGACAGGGCAGGGCTGGCAGGGAGACAGGGCAGGGCTGGCAGGGAGACAGGGCAGGGCTGGCAGGGAGACAGGGCAGGGCTGGCAGGGAGACAGGGCTGGGCTGGCAGGGAGGCAGGGCAGGGCTGGCAGGGAGACAGGGCAGGGCTGGCAGGGAGACAGGGCAGGGCTGGGCTGGCAGGGAGACAGGGCTGGCTGGCAGGGAGACAGGGCAGGGCAGGGAGACAGGGCAGGGCAGGGAGACAGGGCAGGGCTGGCAGGGCAGGGCTGGCAGGGAGACAGGGCAGGGCTGGCAGGGAGACAGGGCAGGGCTGGCAGGGAGACAGGGCAGGGCTGGCAGGAAAACAGGGCAGGGCTGGCAGGGAGACAGGGCAGGGCTGGGCTGGCAGGGAGACAGGGCAGGGCTGGCAGGGAGACAGGGCAGGGCTGGCAGGGAGACAGGGCAGGGCTGGCAGGGAGACAGGGCAGGGCTGGCAGGGAGACAGGGCAGGGCTGGCAAGCAGGCTGCCTCACCCCACGGGGCCTGGACCTGGCTCCCCCCCGGCCCAAACCCCGCTCCCCCCACCCGGCCCGGACCCCGCTCTCCCCCCGGCCCGGACCCCGGACCCCCCCGCCCCGCCCCGGCCCGGACCCCGGACCCCCCCGCCCCGCCCCAGCCCGGACCCCGCTCCCCCCCGCCCCGGCCCGGACCCCGCTCCCCCCCGCCCCGCCCCGGCCCGGACCCCGCTCCCCCCCGCCCCGCCCCGGCCCGGACCCCGCTCCCCCCCGGCCCGCTCCGCGCTCCCCCTCACTGACCAGGAACTGCAACATGGCGCTGGCTGTCCGCTCCGCTGGGCCTCACCGCCACCTTGGGAAGGTCACAGTCGCCAACCCCGCTCCCCATTAGAGGGCGCAGGCGGTGACCTCCCCAAGATGGCGGGGTGCCGGTGCCGCGGCGCTGACGCCATGTCCGGCCGCCGCCGCCGTGTTTCCGGTGCGGAGCCGGGACGGGGATGGCGGACCGAGCCCCGCTACTCCGCTTCCAGCACGGCCCCGCTCTCACACTGCCGCCCGCCGCTGGGGATGGAGCTGGCCTGTGCGGCCTGCCTACCGCCGGGGCACAGGCCTGGAGCCCCGGCTTACAGCAGGAGGAGGCCGCCGGCCCCCAGCCTCCGGCCCGCCGCCGCGACGAGGAGGAGGAGCAGGTGGTGGCCGTCTTCGTGGTGACTTTCGACACCAGAGCGGGTGAGGCCGGCCCGGCAACCGCTAACCGGCTCCGACAGCAATTAGAATGGCGGCGGGCGGAGGGGGGTAATAGTGAGGGGGTGGGGTAATGGTGAGGGGGTGGGGTAATAGTGAGGGAGTGGGGTAATAGTGAGGGGGTTGGGGTAATAGTGAGGGGGGTGGGGTAATAGTGAGGGGGGTGGGGTAATGGTGAGGGGGTGGGGTAATAGTGAGGGAGTGGGGTAATAGTGAGGGGGGTGGGGTAATAGTGAGGGGGGTGGGGTAATAGTGAGGGGCGTGGGGTAATAGTGAGGGGGGTGGGGTAATAGTGAGGGGCGTGGGGTAATAGTGAGGGGGTTGGGGTAATAGTGAGGGGGGTGGGGTAATAGTGAGGGGGGTGGGGTAATGGTGAGGGGGGTGGGGTAATGGTGAGGGGGTGGGGTAATGGTGAGGGGGTGGGGTAATGGTGAGGGAGTGGGGTAATGGTGAGGGAGTGGGGTAATGGTGAGGGAGTGGGGTAATGGTGAGGGAGTGGGGTAATGGTGAGGGAGTGGGTAATGGTGAGGGAGCTGGGTAATGGTGAGGGAGCGGGGTAATGGTGAGGGAGCGGGGTAATGGTGAGGGAGCGGGGTAATGGTGAGGGAGCGGGGTAATGGTGAGGGAGCGGGGTATGGTGAGGGAGCGGGGTAATGGTGAGGGAGCGGGGTAATGGTGAGGGAGCGGGGTAATGGTGAGGGAGCGGGGTAATGGTGAGGGAGCGGGGTAATGGTGAGGGAGCGGGGTAATGGTGAGGGAGCGGGGTAATGGTGAGGGAGCGGGGTAATGGTGAGGGAGCGGGGTAATGGTGAGGGAGCGGGGTAATGGTGAGGAGCGGGGTAATGGTGAGGGAGCGGGGTAATGGTGAGGGAGCGGGGTAATGGTGAGGGAGCGGGGTAATGGTGAGTGGGCGGGGTAATAGTGAGTGGGCGGGGTAATAGTGAGGGTGCGGGGTAATAGTGAGGGGAGTGGGGTAATAGTGAGGGTGTGGGGTAATAGTGAGGGTGTGGGGTAATAGTGAGGGTGTGGGGTAATAGTGAGGGTGTGGGGTAATAGTGAGTGGGTGGGTAATAGTGAGTGGGTGGGGTAATAGTGAGGGGAGTGGGGTAATAGTGAGGGGAGTGGGGTAATAGTGAGGGGAGTGGGGTAATAGTGAGGGGAGTGGGGTAGTAGTGAGGGGAGTGGGGTAGTAGTGAGGGGAGTGGGGTAGTAGTGAGGGGAGTGGGGTAGTAGTGAGGGGAGTGGGGTAATAGTGAGGGGAGTGGGGTAATAGTGTGTGGGTGGGGTAATAGTGAGGGAAGTGGGGTGATAGTGAGGGGTGTGGGGTGATAGTGAGGGGTGTGGGGTGATAGTGAGGGGTGTGGGGTAATAGTGATGGAAGTGGGGTAATAGTAAGGGTGTGGGGTAATAGTGAGGGGTGTGGGGAATGGTGAGGGAAGTGGGGTAATAGTGAGGGAAGTGGGGTAATAGTGAGGGAAATGGGTAATAGTGAGGGAAGTGGGGTAATAGTGAGGGGAGTGGGGTAATAGTGAGGGGAGTGGGGTAATAGTGAGGGGAGTGTGGTAATAGTGAGGGGAGTGGGGTAATGGTGTGTGGGGTAATAGTGAGGGTGTGGGTAATAGTGAGGGTGTGGGGTAATAGTGAGGGTGTGGGGTAATAGTGAGGGGTATGGGGTAAAAGTGAGCAGGCGGAGGGGGTAATAGTGAGCAGAGTGGGGTACTAGGTGTTCTGGGATAATAGTGAGGGGAGTGGGGTAATAGTGAGGGGCGTGGGGTAATAGTGAGGGGCGTGGGGTAATAGTGGGGGGAGTGGGGTAATAGTGGGGGGAGTGGGGTAATAGTGAGGGTGTGGGGTAATAGTGAGGGGAATGGGGTAATAGTGAGCAGGACAGTAATAGTGTGCAGAGTGGGGTACTAGGTGTTCTGGGGTAATCGTGAGGGAAGTGGGGTAATAGTGAGGGGTGTGGGGTAATAGTGAGGGGTGTGGGGTAATAGTGAGGGGTGTGGGGTAATAGTGAGGGGTGTGGGGTAATAGTGAGGGGTGTGGGGTAATAGTGAGGGGTGTGGGGTAATGGTGTGTGGGGTAATAGTGAGGGTGTGGGGTAATAGTGAGGGGAGTGGGGTAATAGTGAGTGGGAGGAGGAGGTAATAGTGAGGGAGTGGGGTAATAGGGTGAGAGAACAGTAAGGAGGAGGGGGTAATAGTGAGTGGGAGGAGGGGGTAATTGTGAGTGGGAGGTGGCTAATAGTGAGGTGGGTGGAGGGGGTAATAGTAAGGGGAGTGGGATAATTGGGAGGGTGTTGTGGGGTAATAGTGGCGGGAGGAGCTGGTCAGGTAACAGAAGGGGATGAGGGAGTGGAGGTAATAGGGGGTGGAGGGAGTGGGGTTATAAGCAGAGGAGGAGTGATTTACTTCGAAACAAAAGGAGTTGATGTCTGCCCTCCCATGGGATTGAGGTGTAAAATGTTCACTGCCGGCTCGGTTGCTCGCGTGCATCTTACTCCTCGAACCATAGAATTCCTACACTGCAAGGAGGCCAGTTGGCCCATCGAGTCTGCACCGACCCTCTGAGAGAGCACCCTATCTACACCCACACCTCCACCATATCCCCATAACCCCACCTAACCTGCACATCTTTGAACTGTACAATGAGATATCATCGTTTCTTTCATTCTGATTCAACCCAAATAATTTTTCTCAGATTATTGGGATTGAGAGCCATTTGGATTTTGTTTAGATACACTTAGATTGGCCAGTGGCATCTGCCATGTACGATCTGGTAGCCTGGAGTCCATGGTGGGTGAGTTGGGAAGGGGTAATGCTGCCGTCCTGCAAATTCTGCCTCAGTTTTGAATTCGCCAAGAACTGTTGTCAAAGATTGCCCTGTGTGCCAGAGTGAAGATGATATTGGAGCAAAAGGAAAACATTATCACATTTTGACATTCAGTTAAGAATGTACAACTAGAGGTTGTATTACAGTAGTGATTAGGCAGAGGAAAACCAATGCTCCATCGTAGCCTGTTCCAAATCTGTGAATGGTTTCCTTAATGTGACTAGGACAGTGATCGTTTACTGTGTCAGTTTTCCTTATAGGAATTCACCCAATCTTTTTAAGCCTTGCTTTGTTTATCTGTTGATATATGTAATCTGTTCTGCAATTCTATCAGCATGACTTACCTCCCTGGGCTCTCTCCACTCATCCACATGTTTTGCGTAGTAAACTGGAGGTTGCCAAGTCGAGGATAAAGTTTGGAATTGAAAATCCAAAGTTTGATGCATTACTAGAGAAAGGGAATTTTGGGCGATATGAAATCCAGCCTTAGTCATAGTCATCTGTCCCTCAACTCGAGGATATCTTCTCAGTGGCCTTCATGTGACTGAACAGGCTGATTCTCGAGCAGGATGTCCCACAGAATAGTGGGATCTGGAGCCCAGAATTCATTACCATAGGAAGTAGTTGGTGCTAAAACTACTAGGGCAGCACGGTAGCATTGTGGATAGCATAATTGCTTCACAGCTCCAGGGTCCTAGGTTCGATTCCGGCTTGGGTCACTGTCTGTGCGGAGTCTGCACATCCTCCCCGTGTGTGCGTGGGTTTCCTCCGGGTGCTCCGGTTTCCTCCCACAGCCCAAAGATGTACAGGTTAGGTAAATTGCCCTTAGTGTCCAAAATTGCCCTTAGTATCCAAAATTGCCCTTAGTGTTGGGTGGGGTTATTGGGTTATGGGGATAAGGTGGAGGTGTTGACCGTGGGTAGGGTGCTCTTTCCAAGAGCCGGTGCAGACTCGATGGGCCGAATGGCCTCCTTCTGCACTGTAAATTCTATGGTAAAACATTGAATATATTCAAGAGGCGGCTAGAAATAGCCTTGGGGAGAATGGGATCAAAGGCTATGGGGAGAAAACAGGATTAGGCTATTGAGTTGGATGATCCGCCATGATCGTGATGAATGGCAAAGCAGGCTCGAAGGGCCAAAAGGCCTCCTCCTGCTCTTATATTCTATGTATCTATTTGCTTCCTTTTCTTTCCCTCTGCATTATTGCTCTGCCTGATTAAGATGTGTCTCAAAACAGCATGCAGCTTGATGGACAAGTTATCGCCATTCTGAATGATCAACATTGCAAGCCGCACCCAGTCATTAATGTCAACGTTTCTGCATTTCAGGAAGAGCTTTGGTCTCTTAGAAATGTTTTCTTTGTCCTCCCTTGGACATTGGCCATTTGAGCATTGAGAAAGGAGGACCTGGCAGATGACTTTCAGCCATTGGGGCAGTATCGAGTGCATTGAATGTGGAGCTGGCTTCAAGGAAGACATAAGCACAGTCCTCCCTTTGAACCAAGGGTTTGCGGCAGAGGCATTGCTGATGGAATTTCTTGGCACTCTTGGGTATTGCTGATACACAGTCCAGGTCTCGCTGCTGCACATAGGCATCATGGTGACAACTGCTCTGCACACTTGGACTTTTGTTGACCTGCAGAGGTCTTTGTTGTCAAACACTGCGGTGGTTTGTAAAAGGCTGAGTTAGTGCAGTTGATCCAGTGTTGGATGACCTCATCAGTGTTCAATGTATTCCAAAGTGTCTCCTTCAACGTTTTTGGGAGTTGGAACATTTGACTGACCAGGTGTGGGTTGATGTGAGTTTTGTTTTGGCGATATTCAAGGACAGACTGAATTTCTTCTGTGTAGAACTGAAAAGATCCAGTGTTGCTTGCTAATCTGGTGGAGGGAATGCATAATGTGGAGGTACTTTATTTAACTTGGATAATGGATTGGATTTAAAACCCTTCCAGCCTTTCCATGCCCCTTCTGTACAAACGTATATCACTTTGTGTAACCACTAGTCCTCTGTGTCAAGCCTCCTGTGCATGTCACTCCCCCCACCCTTACTTCTCTACTGCATCTTCAGTAGCAAAGTTTTTTTTAAAAAAAATAATTTTTATTAAGATTTTCACAAAATATAAACAACAAAACAATATTAACAAAACTACCATGGTAAAATCCCAAGAACCACAAAAGCAACTACTAAAACAAAAAAAGCAAACAACAAAAAGGAAAGAGATAACACCCGCCACATCCAACAAACCCATGTACACAATTCTCCCTCCCACCGAACCCAAACCCCCCCCGGGTTGCTGCTGCTGCCGGCTTATTTCCCTACCGTTCCGCCAGGAAGTCCAGGAAAGGCTGCCACCGCCTAAAGAACCCCTGTGCTGATCCCCTCAGGGCAAATTTCACCTTCTCCAATTTAATGACCCCCGCCATATCATTGATCCAGGCCTCCACGTTTGGAGGCCTCGCATCCTTCCATTGAAGCAAGATCCTCCGCCGGGCTACTAGGGAAGCAAAGGCCAGAACACCGGCCTCTTTCGCCTCCTGCACTCCCGGCTCCACTGCAACCCCAAACATTGCGAGTGCCCAGCCTGGCTTGAACCTGGATCCCACCACCCTCGACACCATCCTTGCTACCCCCTCCCAAAACTCCCCCAGCGCTGGGCATGCCCAAAACATATGGGCGTGGTTCGCTGGGCTCCCCGAGCACCTAGCACACCTGTCTTCGCCCCCGAAAAACCTACTCGTCCCAGTCATGTGGGCCCTATGCAGCACCTTGAACTGTATGAGGCTAAGCCTCGCATAGGAAGAGGAGGAATTCACCCTTTCCAGAGCATCCGCCCACATCCCCTCAATCTCCTCACCCAGCTCCTCTTCCCATTTACCCTTCAGTCCTCCACCGAGGCCTCGTCTACCTCCTGCATTACGCGGTATACGTCCGAAATCCTCCCTCCTCCAACCCACACCCCCGAGGGCACCCTGTCCCGTACCCCCCGTGGGGGCAACAGAGGGAACACCTGCCGCCTGGCAAACGCCCTAACCTGCATGTACCTAAACATGTTCACCGGGGGGGGGGGGGGGGGGGGGGGGGGGGGGGGGGGGGGGGGGGGGGGGGGGGGGGAGGGAGAGCAGCCCAAACTACCCCTCTAACTCACCCAGGCTCGCGAACCTCCCATCCACAAACAGGTCCCTCAACCTCCTAATACCTACCCTGTGCCAGCCCAGAAATCCGCCATTGATGCTCCCTGGAACAAACCGGTGGTTCCCCCGTATCGGGGACTCCATCGAGCCCGCCACCTCCCTCCTATGCCGTCTCCATTGCCCCCAAATTTTGAGGGTAGCCACCACCACCGGGCTCGTGGTATACCTCGTTGGAGGGAGCGGCAACGGCGCCGTTACCAGCGCCTCCAGGCTCGTGTCCACACAGGACGCCCTCTTCGTCCTCTTCCATGCTGCCCCTTCCCCGTCCATTACCCACTTACGCACCATCGCTGCATTGGCAGCCCAATAGTGCCCACAGAGGTTGGGCAGCGCCAGCCCAGCCCCCCCCTATCCCTATCCCGCTCCAGGAAGACTCTTCTCACCCTCGGAGTCCCATGCGCCCATACAAATCCCGTAATACTCCTGTTAACTCTCCTAAAAAAAGGCCTTCGGGATAAGGATGGGAAGGCACTGGAACAGGAACAAAAACCTCGGGAGCACCGTCATCTTGATGGACTGCACCCTACGCGACAGCGGTAACATATCCCACCTTTTAAACTCGTCCTCCATTTGCTCCACCAACCTTGTGAGGTTAAGCTTATGCAGGGTGCCCCAGCTCCTAGCCACCTGGACTCCCAGGTACCTAAAGCTCCTCCATGCCTGCTTCAGTGGGAGCCTACCAATCCCCTCCTCCTGATCCCCCGGGTGCACCACGAACAGCTCGCTCTTACCCAGGTTGAGCTTATACCCAGAAAGCCCCCAAATTCGCTGAGAATCCTCATCACCTCCGGCATTCCCCCCACCAGGTCCGCCACATACAGCAACAGGTCGTCTGCATAAAGCGACACTTGATGCTCCTCCCCACCCCGCACCAGGCCCCTCCAGTTCCCCGACTCCCTCAACGCCATGGCCAGGGGCTCAATTGCCAACGCAAAGAGCAAGGGGGACAGGGGACACCTCTGTCTCGTCCCCTGGTGCAGCCAAAAGTACTCCGACCTCCTCCTATTCGTGGCTACACTCGCCATCGGGGCCTCATAAAGCAACCTCACCCACCGGACAAACCCCTCCCCAAACCTTTCCAACACCTCCCACAGATACCCCCACTCAACCCTATCAAAGGCCTTCTCCGCGTCTAATGCCACCACTATCTCTGCCTCCCCTTCCACAGCCGACATCATAATGACATTCAGAAGCCTTCGTATGTTAGTATTCAACTGCGTTCCCTTTACAAACCCCGTCTGGTCCTTGTGAATGACCCCCGGCACACAATCCTCTATCCTTGTAGCTAAGATCTTTGCCAACAGCTTGGCGTCTACATTTAGCAGCGAGATCGGCCTACATGACCCACACTGCAGAAGGTCCTTGTCCTGCTTAAGGATCAAGGAAATCAGCGCCCGTGACATAGTTGGGGGCAAAGCCCCCCCCTCCCTTGCCTCGTTAAAGGTCCGAACCAACAGGGGGGCCAACAAGTCCGCATACATTTTATAAAATTCGGCCGGAAACCCATCCGGCCCCGGCGCCTTCCCCGACTGCATGCTCCCTATCACTTTAACCAGCTCCTCCAGCTCAATCGGCGCCCCAGTCCCTCCACCTGCCCCGCCTCCACCCTCGGAAATCGCAGCTTGTCCAAGAAGCGACCATCCCCCCCCCCCCCCCCCCCCCCCCCCCCCTCCATGGGGGTTCAGACCGGTACAATTCCCCATAAAAGTCCCTAAAGACCCCATTAACATCTACCCCCCTCCGCACCACCTTCCCATCTCTATCCTTCACTCCCCCAATCTCCCTTGGAGCATGGCCACATCCGCCTTCAGCCCCTTCAAGTGCGTAAGCACCCGGGCCCGCTTGACCGGCCTGTTCAGCCCCCTCACATTCCAGGTCATCAGCCGGATCAGAGGGCTCCCTGCCCCCCTCCCCTGCCGACTAGGCATAACCCATCCCCTGGCCAGCCCCCCCCCCCCCCGCTCGGACCTGTTCCCCACGGCGGCGGTGCCCCCCCCCCCCCCCCCCCCCCCCCCCCCCCAGCACACCCTGCATACTGCAGCTCCTTCCTGGCCATTTCAGCAGCAACCCGGTACCCCCCCCCCCCCAAAAGGCTAGGACCCCTCCTAGCTGTGCCCCCCCCCCCCCCCCCCCCCCCATAGCACTCCCACCCATAATTTTCAACTTCTAACTTTCACACCTCAGTTCTCTCTAGGAGCTCTTGCACAAAGACAGTGTCTGCTGTGAGGGACATTTGGGTATTTTACTTTGAAGGCATTGTAGAAATGCATAATTGTTGCAAAAATTAAAAATCTGAAGCAAGTCAGGTGAGAAGATTTAGTGAATGTTTGGACAATAGGAAATGATTATAGGCAGCGCTGTTCCAGTTAACACATTCTGAACAATAATGCTTGCAGACGCAGTATCTGGAAATATTCAGATTAGTCTCCACTTATAGAGAAAATAAATAATTAATATTTTGGATATAGACAGTTTTTACTAAGCATGCAAGCTCAGCTTAGTTGCTCTTCTGAGTTCTGCTTCCCGGTTTTGTTTCTGATTTAGGTTTGGAATTTGTGGAAGAGCAAATCGGAGCTGGAGCAGACAATTTGGTGCTTCATGCTTATTCTGCCATTCGTGGCTGATCTACCTCAACTCCACTTTCATGCAATACCCGTGAATTCCATAATTCCCTGTGTTTCCAAAAATGTGCTGGGCCCTGTCTTGAATAGAATTCTGCTGTCTGAGAAAGAGGATTCCAATGATTCAGAATCCTTTGACTGAAACTTCTGCCCCCCCCCCCCCCCCCCCCCGAAACTGGAAAGTCAGCACCCTGGCCAGATCAGGTGGCTGTTAGATGAGCCCAACTGCATTTGTATCTTTTACAATTCCACCCATTTGAAGTGGCCCAGAAGCGTTTTCATTTTACAGAACATAGAACAGTACAGCACAGAACAGGCCTTTCGGCCCTCGATGTTGTGCCGGTCCGAAACCAAGATCAAGCTATCCCACTCCCTGTCATTCTGGTGTGCGCTATGTGCCTATTCAATAACCACTTGAAAGTTCCTAAAGTGTCCGACTCCACTATCACAGCAGGCAGTCCATTCCACATCCTAAGCACTCTCTGAGTAAAGAACCTACCTCGGATATCCCTCCTGTATCTCCCACCCTGAATCTTATAGTTGTAACAGCTGCATCCACCCGAGGCAATAGTCTCTGAACGTCCACTCTATCTATCCCCCTCGTCATCTTATAAACCTCTATTAAGTCGCCTCTCATCCTCCTCCGCTCCAAAGAGAAAAGCCCTAGCTCCCTCAACCTTTCCTCATAAGATCTATCCTGCAAACCAGGCAGCATCCAGGTAAATCTCCTTTGCACCCTTTTCAATGCTTCCACATCCTTCCTATAATGAGGTGACCAGAACTGCACACAATACTCCAAATGTGGTCTCAACAGGGTCATGTATAGTTGCAGCATAACCCCGCGGCTCTTAAACTCAAGCCACCTGTTAATAAACACGAACACACAAGAAACTTCTTCACGGCTCTATCCACTTGAGTGGCAACCTTCAGAGATCTGTGGACATGAATCCCAAGATCTCTCTGTTCCTCCACATTCCTCAGAACCCTGCCGTTGACCCTATAATCCGCATTCAAATTTTTTCTACCAAAATGAATCACCTCGCACTTAACAGGGTTAAACTCCATCTGCCATTTTTCAGTCCAGCTCTGCATCCTATCAATGTCTCTTTGCAGCCTACAACAGCCCTCCACCTCATCCACAACTCCACCAATCTTGGTGTCATCAGCAAATTTACTGACTCCCCCTTCAGCCCCCTCCAAGTCATTGATAAAAACCACAAATAGTAGAGGACCCAGCACTGATCCCTGTGGTACACCGCTGCTAACTGATCTCCAGTCTGAAAATTTTCCATCCACCACCACCCTCTGTCTTCTATGTGATAGCCAGTTACTTATCCAATTGGCCAAATTTCCCTCTATCCCACATCTCCTTACTTTCTTCATGAGCAGACCATGGGGAACCTTATCAAACGCCTTACTAAAATCCATGTATACGACATCAACTGCTCTACCTTCATCTACACACTTAGTTACCTCCTCAAAGAATTCAATCAAATTTGTGAGGCAAGACTTGCCCTTCAAGTATCCGTGTTGACTATCCCGGATTAAGCTGCATCTTTCCAAATGGTCATAAATCCTATTCTTCAGGACCTTTTCCATTAACTTACCGACCACCGAAGTAAGACTAACCGGCCTATAATTACCAGGGTCATTCCTATTCCCTTTCTTGAACAGAGGAACAACATTCGCCACTCTCCAGTCCTCTGGCACTATCCCCGTGGACAGTGAGGACCCAAAGATCAAAGCCAAAGGCTCTGCAATCTCATCCCTTGCCTCCCAAAGAATCCTTGGATATATCCCATCTGGCCCAAGGGACTTGTCGACTCTCAGGTTTTTCAAAATTGCTAATACATCCTTCCTCAGAACATCTACCTCCTCCAGCCTACCCACCTGTATCACACTCTCATCCTCAAAAACATGGCCCCTCTCCTTGGTGAACACTGAAGAAAAGTATTCATTCAACGCCTCCTATTTCTTCTGACTCCATGCAGAAGTTCCCACTACTGTCCTTGACTGGCCCTACCCTCACCCTGGTCATTGTTTTATTTCTCACATAAGAGTAAAAAGCCTTGGGCTTTTCCTTGATCCGACCCACCAAGGACTTCTCCTGCCCCCTCCTAGCTCTCCTAAGCCCTTTTTTTTAGCTCATTCCTTGCTACCTTGTAACCCTTAAGTGACCCAACTGAACCTTGTTTTCTTATCCTTACATACTCTTCCTTTTTTCTCTTGACAAGACATTCAACCTCTTTTGTGAACCGCGGTTCCCTCACACGGCGATTTCCTCCTTGCCTGACAGGGACAGACTTATCGAGGGCACGCAGTATTTGTTGCTTGAACAAGCTCCACTTTTCATTTGTGCCTTTTCCTGACAGTTTCTGTTCCCATCTTATCCTCCCTAATTCTTGCCTAATCACATCATAATTAACCCTCCCCCAATTATAAACCTTGCCCAGCCGTATGGCCCTGTCTCCATTGCAATAGTGAAAGACACCGAATTATGGTCACTATCTCCAAAGTGCTCTCCCACAAACAAATCTAACACTTGGCCCGGTTCATTACCCAGTACCAAATCCAATGTGCCCCCCCCCCCCCCCCCCCCCTTGTCGGCCTATCCACATATTGTGTCAGGAAACCCTCCTGCAAACACTGTACAAAAACTGCCCCATCCGAACTGTTCGACCTATAGAGGTTCCAATCAATATTTGGAAAGTTAAAGTCACCCATGACAACTACCCTGAGACCTCCACACCTATCCATAATCTGTTTTGCAATTTCTTCCTCTACATCTCTATTACTATTTGGGGGCATGTAGGAAACTCCTAACAATGTGACCGCTCCTTTCCTATTTCTAACTTCGGCCCATATTACCTCAGTAGGCAGATCCCCTTCGAATTGCCTTTCTGCAGCCGTTAAACTATCCTTGATTAACAATGCTACTCCTCCATCTCTTTTACCACCTTCCCTACTCTTACTGAAACATCTATACCCTGGAACTTCCAACAACCATTCCTGTCCCTGTTCACCAGGTTATATAAGGTACTCTCATTTTCTGGCCCTTTGCGCTGCAGTTTTTTTTTTACTGCTTTACACATACTGTGTACGTGCTTCCTTATCAGAACAACATTTCAGACCCTTGCATCTCCTTCCACACCCAACCCTGAGTTGGAAATGACAAAATGTTATTTATAATGCATTAGCTTCTGAGCTGATGGGCTTATGGAAATGCTACACCTGGCAAGAAGAATCAGTTTACACAGATGCATCGATTTGAACAGAACATGTCACTTTGAGTCAGGTTCTGATATTTTCATAGTTGATATCAACCATGGGTTAGTCGGATACCGGTACCAATTGGCAGCTTGGCTCAGTTGGCAGTACTTTTGCCTCTGACTCAATAGGTCAGGGTTCAGTCTCCATCTTAGAATGAGAAAATGCTGCATTGTTGGAAACACTATCTTTCAGATAAGATGTTTGTGGCACTGCTTTAATGAGATCTGGACAATTATTCCTAGTTTACTGCTGGTTAGGATCTCGCTGTTTTTAAATTGTCAGCAGCACTTGCCAGCAAATCACCAGTGACTCCGTTTTGAAAGCAGTTGTGAAGCATTCTTGAATGTTTTGAGAATATGAAAAATGTGATCATACCTACGGATTTGGGGGGCTCGAAAGAATGGTTCTTGCTTGTGAAGTGGCAGATTGTTGGTAATAAACATTATTTACTTTTAAATGTCTGTGTTCACTTAAAAGTTGCTGCTTCATGAATAGATTTTTAAAAGGATCTTTGTCAAAAGATAGTTACAGAATCCTGTACTTTAATGGAGCCTTTAATGCAGAAAATTGTTTAAATGAGTGAACCTGTTTCCAGCTGGGATAACCATGGGAGTATTAGATCAATCCAGTTTGGGTTCCACCCTGTCCCATCACTGAAATGACTTCAATCAAAATCCCAAATGACAATCTCTGCGACTCTGACCATGCTGCACTGCCTCTTCCCATCCTGTTCAACCTGTTTGCAGCATTTTATGTTCTTAGCTATTCCGTGCTAGCTGTAAAATCTTCTACATGGATTATCTTCATCAGCTCTTCATCATTAACTCTGAAGCCCAGGATTGCTGTTTGGTCAATTCCCATTTTTCATCTGCATGCGGTCTCTTCGTAACATGATCAAAAATACAACACCAAGTTCCATGTGCTCACTGATGCCCAACTTTGCCTTGTTATACCTATCTCAGCCCCTTTATTCTGTGTTATGGCACTGCCTGTCTTGCACTGAATCTTGGAGGAGACAAAATTTCCTCCAGTTAAACCTGGAAGAGACCTTTGGTTCCAACCATTGATTTTGTTCAATTAAAAGCAAAAACCGGAAATCTGAAATAAAACAAAGTGCCCGATAAACTCAGCAGGTCTGGCAGCATCTGTGGAGAGAGAAACACTATTAATGTTTTGAGTCCTACAGGCATCAATTCTGTTCCCCAGCCATTGATTCAGTCCTCCTCCTGGACCACTGTCTCAGGCTGAACCATCCAGTTCATAATCTCAGGCTGTGCTTCCTCTCCATCATCAGCTTCACCTATTTCCACGTCTGCAAAATTGCTTGTTTCCACTCTTGCCTCAGTCCATCTGCTGCTGAAACCCTCAACCATCCCTTTGTCATCTCCAGACTCGATCATTCCAATGGTGCCCTGATTGTGTTCTCATCTTTCACCCTCTAAACTTGAGCGCATCAAAGCAAAAGTGCAAAAGAGGCCCAAATCTACACTGAACTGCTGGCTGAATTTGGAAATTAAAGTCAAATTGTCACTTCAGGGGCTTTAATTCTTCTGTGCTACATACCGACAGGTGAACAAAAGGGTGGAGATGGGGGAGGAGAGTAATGTGTGATACAGCCCCGACAGCGAAATTCTGCGGTTCGTCATATAAATTAGAATACTCATCCAAAATGAAAACTTGAATAGCACTCCTAGAATCTGAGTTAGAAATCTTTAATCTATTCAGATTAATTTGTAGGATTTTTAAGTGAAAAAACATCTGTTTGAAATTGAGATGCGGCCACTGTTCGCACCAACCTGTATTCAGTGAAATGCTGTGAAACTGCAGTGTGAATTGGCCAACATGAGCTGCCCTCATGATAACTGACATCTTTTCCACAGGTAACATTATTGAGTGGTGTCTGCCACACGAAGTGGATTTAGAGGGGGTGGAATTCAAATCCATGGCCAGTGGATCTCACAGAATAAACTCTGATTTTGTGTAAGTAACGTTCCCAATGGCTTTTTCTAACATGTGTGGTGTCATCAGTTGATTTCAATAAAATGTAATTTTGAGTGTATAAATTGTCCAAATTTAAATTGTTAAAATCTCCCAGCAGAAAGAGTTAACTGATGATGGGAGGTAAATATTACACTGGCCCAGTTCACAAGGTGAATAGAGAAACTGGTAGAGGGTGCAATTTGAGACCATACATCGAGTGTTACGCAAAAATAATGTGATGGTGTAACATTAAGCTGTTATCTGGTGTGCAGTGTTTCTTCCAACACCTTTGTACCACTAAACGATAAACAGGCTAGGTGTTATAATTGTATTTGTCATTAATCTTTGCTCTTTATGCTTCTCCCCAAGAGGTTGGCATGTGATTAAAGCTGCTGCAATACTTTGTGCAAGAGGACATTGCTAATTTTAATTTTGAAATTAGAGCTGGACAATCAGGGTTGAAGTCAGAAGTGTTTTTTAAAACAAAGGGTATGAAAATCTGGCACGCTCAGTTTAAAAAGCTGTTGACATTAATAATAATAATCGCTTATTGTCACAAGTAGGCTTCAATGAAGTTACTTTGAAAAGCCCCTAGTCGCCACATTCCGGCGCCTGTTCGGGAGGCTGGTACGGGAATTGAACGCACGCTGCTGGCATTGTTCTGCATTACAAGTCAGCTGTTTAGCCCACTGTACTAAACTAGCCCCTAGGTCAGTTGAAAATCTCGAAACTAAGATCGATGAATCTTTGATTGGGAAGAGTACAGTGAGGGTTAATGGAGTAAATGGAGTAAGATACAGATCAGCCATGATCTAATTGAGTTGTACAGTAGATTCAAATGCACTTTGGCTGAAGTTTGTTACAAGTGCTTCAGCCTTGGTGTTTTGCACTGATGTGCTGGGCTCCCCCATCATTTTGGATGGGATATTTATGGACTCTCTTCGTCCAGTTAGTTGTATAATTGTCCACGACCAATGATATGGCTGGACGGCAGAGCTTAAATCTGACCATTGGTGTGGGATTGCTTAGCTCCCTCTATTGCATACTGCTTATGCTGCAGCATGCATGTATTGTAGCTTCACCTAATGTTTACAGATGCCTGCTGTTGCTCTTGGCATGCCCTCCTGCACTCAGTTGAATCAGGATTGATCCCCCGACTTGATCATCATGATATAGTGAAGATTATGCTGGGCCATGAGGTATTGTGAGTGAATAGAATTCTGCTGCTAATGGCCCACAGCGCCTCAGATGCCCAGAGTTTAGTTGTCGGATCTGCTAGAAATCTATTTCATTCAGCACACCCCGTTCAAAAGAGAATTTAATAACTATTTGAAAAGTAAAAGATTACAGGGTTACGGGAAAAAGTATGGGAATGGGGCTAACTGGATAGTACGACCATAGAGTTAGCATTGGCACGATGTGTCAATGGCCTCCTTCTGTGCTACATCGTCCTCTGATTCGCCCTCATATTAGTGTGGCAAAAATGAAGCATCTGTGTCTACGATAGATCTTTATCTTGTGTTTGAGACCGATACATAAGGGATTAAAAGTCAGGTCCACACACATGTTACAGATGGTCAGCAGCAAACTGGAATGATATTTAAGAACTGCACTAAGTTTGGTTCAGTCTGGTAAGTTTTGATCCTCTGGGGAGGGCAGTGTAAAATTTGCAGTGTCAATGCTTCTGTTCACTTATCCATTCACTCTTCAATAATTCTGTTTGGCAGTTTGTAACCTGAGTCATAATTCTAGTGAAATGTTTAGTATGCTACCTTTTGGAAGTGGAGAAAGTTCATGAGGGCAAATGAAATGCCCAATAAGTGAAAGACTGCAGCCAGGGTTTTCTGATTGATCTCTCACCTGGCATCAAATTTTATTGGACAGGCCTGGTGCACGTTGGGCCATTCAGAGCAAGGCCTTTGGATTTGGATTTGATTTATTGTCATGTGTACCGAGGTACAGTGAAAAGATGGAAGAAAATGATGATAGTAGCTTCAGTTTAGTAGATTATGTTGTGTTTTTCTTCAATGTAACATTAAAAGAAGCATCAGTAAAGCAAGGACAGGATGTGATGCATCCATGTTTCCTGACGGAAATGAGGGTGGAAATTGTGGAGGTACTTTTAATTCCAGTTTGATACACGGGTGGTGGTGGAGAATTGCAAATATTTCATCCTTGTTCAAAAAAGTGTTGAGGATAAGCCCGGCAGCTATAAGTGATTCATTTTAACTTCATTGATGGAAAGGTATTTAGGAATGACAATCTGGCACAAAGTTAACCCTCACGTGGACACGGGTGCACTGACAAAGCCAACATGGATTTGCTGAAAGGCAAATCGTATTTAATTAACTTGATTAAATGTTTTGATAAGGTAACAATAGGTTGAAGAAGACAATGTGGTTGATGTTATATGAAGTTCCAAAGGGTGTTTAATGAGGTGCCATCTAATAGGTTTGTTAGGGTCTTTGATTATGCTGCCCGCTTTCCCAGGCAGCGGGAGGTGTAGATGGAGAAATCCACAATTCAATTTCATACCCTTCTCTATCTCCACTGCAATATTTATAGAGCTGATTTATAGCTGTTGGCAGTACTGCAGTGAATTCAGAATGAGAGCATTTTCCAACTTGCTGGAAATTTCCACAGCCCTCTGATACAGACAATGTTTGCATATTCTCAGAATTGATTGGATCAGACGCTCTGAGTATGGAGGCGTTATACATGCTCATTCAGCTCCTCAAAGAGTAGCCAGCACTTCACTTCACTGCATGTTTGGAGTATGACCCAGGTGATTATCAGCATACCGGGGGGGGTTCTTCCTTTGGATTGGATGGATTGGATTTGTTTGTTGTCATGTGTACCGAGGTACAGTGAAAAGTATTTTTCTGTGAGTAGCTCAACAGATCATTAAGTACGTGAAAAGAAAATACATAATGGGGCAATACATGGTACACAATGTAACTACATAAACACCGACATCGGGTGAAGCATACAGGGGTGTAGTGTTAATGAGGTCAGTCCATAAGAGCGTAGTTTAGGAGTCTGGTAACAGCAGGGAAGAAGCTGTTTTTGAGTCTGTTCGTGCGTGTCCTTAGACTTTTGTATCTCCTGCCCGATGGAAGAAGTTGGAAGAGTGAGTAAGCCGGGTGGAAGGCGTCTTTGATTATGCTGTCCGCTTTCCCCAGGCAGCGGGAGGTGTAGATGGAGTTGATGGATGGGAGGCGAGTTCGTGTGATGGACTGGGCTTCAGGATTTCTCAGAATGATTCCAAGGTTAGGGCAGTGCAGTGGTTAGCACTGGGACTACGGCACTGAGGACCTGGGTTTGAATCCCGGCCCGGGGTCACTGTCTGTGTGGAGTTTGCACTTTCTCCCGTGTCTGCGTGGGTTTCATCCCCACTACCCAAAAGATGTGCAGGTTCGGTGCATTGGTCACGCTAGCCCCTTAATTGGAAAAAAAATAATTGGGTACTCTAAAAGTTATAATAAAAAAATAAGAATGGTTCCAAGGTTAAACACTTCAGTTACAAGATTAGACTGGAGAAGTTTTCTCTTTAAAGAAGGGAGTGAACAAGACATTTAATAGAGTTTGAATCATGAGGGGCCTAGGTAGCAGTTAAGGATCCTGTTCCCATTGATGATAGACGTGAGAACCCGGGGACACTGATGTAAGACGATTGGCAAAAAAAATAAATCCAAAGGCACGTGAGAAAACATTTTTACCGCAGAGTGGTTACGATCTGGAATGCACTGCCTGAAAGGATGTTGGAGGCAGATTCAGTTTATGACTTTCAAAAGGAAATTGGATAAGCACCAAAGCATAAAATAAATGTTCAGGGTTGTCAGTGTGACTAACTGAATTGCTCTTGCAGAGAGATGGCACGGGCTTGATGGGCTGAATAGCCTGCCTCTGTGCTGTAACCTTTCTATGATTGCCAGAGAAACTATTCATCTATTTTCATGAAAGCATTGAACTTGTGCTTCGTACTTCAGTAAACCAGGGGCACCAAATCTACATGTACTCTATGGGTTTCAGCTTGTCGAGGAAGTTTGCTTTACTGCCAATTCTGTTTTGTGCTTTTAGCTTCAAAATGCGTGTGGATCCTTGTCTGTTTTGGCTTTGGCATATAGATGCTAATAGTCTATCAGGTAAACGCTGAGATTGGGGAGGTTTAATCCGAGCACTATATGCATTGTATAAATTTATAATACATTTCAAAAAACTTAATTAAGAAGACTGTTTCCAGGTAAGCTGTTGGTGTTAATTTAATATGTATTCCTGATCAGCTAGCTGTCCCTTTGTATTTTCAGCTACTTTCGGAAAGGTAACTACTTTGGCATGGCATGCTTTGCCAATATGCCCGTGGAGAGTGAACTGGAACGAGGCGCTCGAATGAAATCTGTTGGAATTCTGTCACCGTCGTATACACTTCTGTACAGATACATGCATTTTCTGGAGAATCAGGTCAGGTGAGGGCTCTTGTGTTAGTGGCCCTTAATAGTGGTGAATAATTTCATGATAATGGTATAAACATTCACACATCAAAACATATTTGCACTTTAAACAGTTGTCTTATTAAATAGGCGTTCATCATACAAGAAAGATCCTCTTATTCTGTTTCTAATCATCCTCGGGGACTGTGCTGTTGCTTCCTGACATAATGGAAAATCTAACAGGCACAAATGGATTGGCTTCACTGATGCATTGCCAAAGAAAACTTGCAGCAATTCTCAGCTGACATGCAGCTTTGATAGACCTCGGTGACAATTCCCCCTTTAGGTTTACCTTTCCCCTTTATTCCTCTGAATATACTGACTTGGTATTGAGTCATTCGCGTCTGTTTTGGGAGAGATTTGTTTCATCTTTGCTGTACCTTTTCACCAATAATTAACTACTTTACACCCTTTTGTCTCACCCACTAGCTTCAGCTCTCAATAATAATGAGAGAAATCTATTTGTTGACCATTTAATCGGATTCATTCTCAATCTTGATTTTTTCCCCCCCCCCTTTGTTGTTTGGTTCACCTTTGCACTTCTAGCAGTTTTAACGTCTGATTAAGTACCTCAGCCTAGAATATTAACCTGTCTTTTGTTTTCTGATGTTGGCACACCATGTGTGCAGATTCATCACTTTCTGATTTGATTTCAAACTCTTTGGGTATAATTTTAAATATGTAGGTACCCTTCCAACATCTTGGCATGCCTTGTATGAAAATTAGCTGAACTCTACAGTTTGTGGTATGGACTCAGGACAATTAGGAAATGGAACAAAACTGAACCACTTTCTATTATGTGGAGGTGCCAGCGTTGGACTGGGGTGGGCACAGTATAAAGCCTTGCAACTTAGGTTAAAGCAACAGCAGGTTAAATTCCAACAGGTTTGTTTGGAATCACTCACCTGATGAAGGAGCTGTGCTCCGAAAGCTCATGATTCCAAATAAACCTGTTGGACTTTAACCTGGTGTTGTTAGACTTCTCACTGTGACTATTTATATGTTGTGCTGAGAGAAGAGACTTTTATCATATCTCTCCTGATTTGATCAAGAAGCAAAGTGATTCAGCCCTTTTGCTGTGATCCATTCTGGTGGAATTGCTTGGATATTGCCAGGCAGACAGTAACAAGAAGCTGTATCTGAAAAAGGGATTGCAAACCTTCCCTCCCGCTATCCACCCTGTTAAAATTCTAACAAATATGGGATGCCCAGTTTAGGTAAGGTTAGAAGTGTATTGGCGCCGTATGGAGTTTGCACATTCTCCCCGTGTTTGCGTGGGTTTCGCCCCCACAACCCAAAGATGAACAGGGTAGGTGGATTGACCACGCTAAATTGCCCTTAATTGGAAAAAATGAATGGGGTACTCTAAATTTATTTAAAAAAAGAAGTGTATTGACTGTCAATTTTCATTGTTCAAATAGACAAGTTTTTAATATCCCCACCGCCCAGCAAATTAAGGTTCCCAAATGACACTGAAAGTCCCTGAATAGCTCAGAATATATTGTATATTTTTACAGACATCAACTTGAAAGCCCTGGACTTTATGCACAATTGGAAGCCTTTTATGAAGACAAGAAAGGTGTTTTACCGTCAGGGATGAACAAAGGAATTCCTACATCCCTTCACTGGTTGCCATCTGTTAACAAGTACATGTATCCAGAGATGAAGGTAACAGAGAACACAGTTGTTTGAAATCGGAAAGCAAAATAAATTTGTTTAAAGAGATTGTTAACACCATCAAAGGGCAGCACGGTGGCACAGTGGTTAGCATTGCTGCCGACGGCGCTGAGGACCCGGGTTCGAATCCCGGCCCCGGGTCACTGTCTGTGTGGAGTTTGCACATTCTCCCTGTGTCTGCGTGGGTTTCACCCCCACAGCCCAAAGATGTGCAGGTTAGGTGAATTGGCCACGTTAAATTGCCCCTTAATTTGAAAAAATAATTGGGCACTCTAAATTTATTTTTTAAAAACACCATCAATGTTTTCTTTTTATAAATGTTTTTTATTGGGTTTTTGAACAAAGTATATTTACAGTTATGTACACAGAATAAATTTTATTTATATATATATATAGGAGAAGAAAAAAAAACTGGTAGGATATTGTGCACTAGTTCAACAGCAGCAACTCTGTACAGTTAGCAATATTATTTTTAACACATAAGTAGGCACCTGTTTGTGGGGGCGGGGCGTAAACTGGGGAGGTACAGATACATTTGGGTGCCGGAGAAACAATGACATTGGTTATGTCCAATGCAGAGAGGGCAATAGGGGAATGGATCTGGTGTTGGTGTTACTTGCTTCTCCCGGACTGCCTTTGTCGTCTCGCCATCACCTCTGCTTCGGCCGTTTGTCCTGTCTTTCGCCCGTATCTTCCTTGCTCTCTGTTACTGTATTTGCCAAGTTTGTTGTTGTTTCCCGTTCTCTCCTTCCGGCTGTCATTCCCTTGCGCCCCCCCCCCCGGTCTGGTTCCTCTCTATTCCCTGTATCCTCCCTCTTCCCTTCTACACTCCCCTCCCCCCCCCCCCCCCTCCCCTCCCCTTCTCCTGTGGTTCGCCTTTCTTTTCTCTTAGGTTTAGCTGCCCACCCCCCTCATTCCTTGGCTACTTTCCCCTGATTCTTGGCTACCTGGCGATTCTTCTGCTTGGTCGTTGGCCACAAACAGGTCCCGGAACAATTGGGTGAATGGGTCCCACGATCTGTGGAAGCCGTCGTCTGACACTCGAATGGCGTATTTGATTTTCTCCATTTGGAGAGATTCTGAGAGGTCAGACAGCCAGTCTGCAGCTTTGGGTGCTGCTGCTGACCGCCAGCCGAACAGGATTCTACGGCGGGCGATCAGGGAGGCAAAGGCAAGGGCGTCCGCCCTCCTCCCCAGGAATAGATCTGGCTGGTCTGATACCCCGAAGACCGCCACTTTGGGGCATGGTTCCACCCTCATCCCCACCACTTTGGACATTGCCTCAAAGAAGGTTGTCCGGTATCCCGCAGGTCTGGGGCAAGACCAGAACATGTGCGCATGGTTGACTGGGCCTCCTTGGCACCGTTCACATCTACCCCCCACCTCCGGGAAGATCCTACTCATATTGGTTCTTGTAATGCTCTATGTACCACTTTTAGTTGTGTCAGGCTGAGTCTTGTGCACGTGGAAATGGAGTTGCCACTCTGCAGTCCCCACCCTATTTCAATCCCCAGGTCTTCCTCCCATTTCTTTCTTGCTGCATCCAGTACGGTGTCGGCCCTTTCTACCAGTCGCTCATACATGTCGCTACAGTTCCCTTTATCTAGGATGCTTGCGTCCAGTAACTCTTACCAGTACTGTCTGTCGTGACGGTTGTGGGTACATCCTTGTCTCCTTTCGTAGGTTTTTGAGTGGCAGGTACCTTAGCTCGTTCCCCTGGCTAACTGGAATTTCTCCGTCAGTTTGTCTACTGTTGCAATCCTGCCATCTGTATATAGGTCCCTAACTGTCATTGACCTTCCGTCCTGTCCCCACTTTTTAAAGGTGGCATCAGTCAGTGCTGGTGTGAACCTATGGTTGTTGCAGATGGGAGCTTTGTCTGACATTTTGGTCAGGCCAAATTGCTGCTGTAGTTGGTTCCAGGATTGGAAGGTGGCTATCACCACTGGGCTGCTAGAGTGTTTTTTGGGTGGGGATGGGAATGACGCCGTGGCAAAGGCCCAGAGGGAGGTCCCCATGCAGGAGACCTCCTCTGCTCACACCCACTCAGCTCCTGGATCCATCCCCTTATTCGCTCGGCCGTCGCCGCCCAGTGGTAGAATTGTAGGTTTGGGAGGGCTAGCCCCCCCCCCCCCCCCCCCCCCCCCCCCTGGATTTAGCTTTTTGTCGGACCTTCTTTGGGATCCTAGCATTCTTCTCTCTCCTGTGTTCCATCTTTGCAGGTCCTTTTTGCTTCCTCTGTCAGACTGGTGAGGTTCCATTTGTGGATCCCTTTCCAGTCATGGGCTATTTGGATCTCCAGGTAGCGGAATTTGTGTCGGGCTTGTTTAAACGGCAGTCCCATTAGTGCTGCCTCCCCTACGTGTGGGTGTCTCAGGAAGATCTTGCTTTTGCTCATGTTGAGTTTGTAGCCCGAGAAGCCCTCAAAAGTCTTTCAGGAGTGCGATGATTCCGTCCATGCTGCTTTGTGGGTCCGAAATGTAGAGGAGCAGGTCGTCTGCATAGCGTGAGACTCTGTGCTCTCTGCTGCCCCTTCGGATCCCCCTCCAGCTTTTTGCTGCTCTGAAAGAAATTGCTAATGACTCGATCGCGAGAGCGAACTACAGCGGGGGCAGCGGGCATCCTTGTCTGGTGCCCCTGTGCAACTGGAAGTATCAGGAGTTGGCATTGGTGGTCCGTACGCTCGCCATGGGAGCGTTGTATAGGAGCTTTACCCAGGAGGTGAACCCTGTTCCAAGCCCGAACCGCTCCAGTACCTCGATGAGGTATTTCCATTCAACCCTGACGAAGGCATTTTCTGCGTCCAGGGAGACGATCACCTCTGGTATTCTTTCTGCGGATGGGGTCATTATCACGTTCAGCAGGCGCCTGATGTTCGAGGTTAGCTGTCTACCTTTGAAAAAGCCTATCTGGTCCTCTGCGACCACCTCTGGTACGCAGTTGTCTAGCCATTTGGCCAGTATTTTGGCATCTGCGTTCAGCAGTGAGATGGGTCTGTATGACCCACATTCCGTTGGGTCTTTTTCTATCTTGGGTATCAGCGAGATTAAGGCCTGTGCTAGCGTAGGTGGCAGTGTACCCCTAGATAGCAAGTCTGTGAATATCTCCCGCAGGTGCGGGGCCAGTGCTGTAACACCGTCAATGTTGATGTAATAATTGCCTGTATGAAGTGTCATATGCTATGCTAAATTCTGAGCAGTACTAATTTGGCCCAAGATGGAATATGTAATCATTTGAAATTTGAGTTCTTTGTCAAATTAATTCCCTTGCATTTTTCACAGCACAATTTCAATCTCAAGTGCCTTTTGTATTAAGTTTCCATTTTGAAAACTTCAATTTATAATGTACAAGTGAAAATTTGCATTTTGCACTGACATTTTTGAAGGAAGAAAACATTAAATGAATTAAAGTAGACTATAATAACTCGGAGATTTGGACTGATTGGCAAAAGTAACACAGAAATCGCAGCTTCAAGTGTCTCAGTCATTTTTTTTTTAATCCCCAAAGATATTTTGTATGTATAGCATTGTAACTTGCTATTCAAGTTCTATAAGAGCTTAGTTTATTTCTACACAGAGTATATGTGAAACACATTGTGAAAACAAAATGTTAATTAAAAATGACAACCTATGTTTGCATAGCACCATTAATATATAAGAATGTGCCAAACATATCCAAAATAAAAGTTAGTCTGTGGAGCTTAGTGGAAGAGATGGGTTTTAAGGTTGTTTTGAAAAGGTGGGAAAGCAAAGGATTTATGTAGGAAGTTAAACCTGGGCAGCTGAAAGCGAGGTAATGTATAGGGAAGACGTGGCTGCATGGAAAGCTATATTGAGGGGAGGTGATATTTGCAAATATTCCCCACAAATGTAAAGAGCTCTTTTACATTTACTAGGTTTGACACGGGTGACTCGTAACACAATCCAGAACCAGTCATGCTGGATAAATGCTCCATTGACACGTCAAAAAGTATAGAATGGATGTAAACCCAAATAGGTAAAATATTCAAATGTTGCTTTCCATTTTGCTTCCCTCTGCATTTGAATTTCGCCAATTATGACGAGCAAGCACTATTGCTTTGTGGCATGGTGTCTGCTTTTCAGAATGGACAGAGTTCCGATATAAATGGGGAGTGAGCACGAGTGAAATTGGCTCTGCGTTCTGATTACATGATAGATTTCAGGATTGTTCACCCTTTTGGGACAGCATTGGTTCTGCCTGCACTGAGCCAATTTCACTTTCCTTGTTTCATATTCTATTGTGTTCTGGATAATTGATCTATCTTCCCAGATACAATCTTGTCCATCCAGGATCAACTCTTGTCAGTGGAGGATATTTGCTGTAAACTAGACCTTGATGTATAAGCACAGATTCCTATTTAACACATACATAGTGATTGTCATAGTTTGGGAATTTGCAGCTAGAAGCTTTATCAGTGCATTGCCTGGCAAATTATATTACTTAACTGTTGCTGAAATCCTTATCTTGGAAACAGATCACTCATCCTGCAGGATGCATGTCACAGTTTATCAAGTTTTTCGGGGAACAGATAATGGTCCTTTGGAAGTTTGCACTTTTAAGGAAGCGGATTTTGATTTTCTCACCCCCTCCAGTGGGAGTGGTCTGCTATAGAGGTGTGTACTTTGCATCAATTCATTTTTTACCTTGCCTTACATTTCATATTCCCTGTATTGCTAAAAGAGCAGCAATTGAAGCACTGACCATTCTACCACTTGTTACAGTGATTATTCGCTCAATTCCAGTTATTGACATGAATTACTTCTGCTAAATGGGGAGGTGATGACGTAGTTTTGTCAATGGACGAGTAACCCAGAGGCCCAGGGTAATGCTCTTGAGGACCCTGTTTCAAATCCCGACATGACAGATGATGAAAGTTAAATTCAATAAAATCTGGAATTAAAAGTCTGATCACCAAGAAACCATTGTTGTTTTTAAAAACCCATCTGGTTCACTAATGTCCTTTACCTAGTCTGGCCTACATATAACTCCAGATCCACAGCAATGTGACTGATTCTTAAATGTCCTCTGAATGGCCCAACAAACCACTTAGTTTAAGGGCAATTTGGGATGGGCAGTAATTGCCGGCCCAGCCAGCGAATAAAAAAAAATCGATGAAGTCTGGAAAATATGTGTGACATGTTTAAGCACAGCCGACACTGTTCATAACCACAACCAAGGTGAGTATTCAATTTTATTTTATTTTCATAGAATCAGAATTTACAGTGTAGGAGGAGGCCTTTCAGCCCATTGAGTCTGCACCGGCCCTTGGAAAGAGCACCAAACTTAAGCCCACGCCTCCACCCTATCCCCGCAACCCAGTAATCCAACCTAACCTTTTGGACACCAGGGGCAATTTTATCATGGCCAATCCACCTAACCTGCACATCTTTAGACTGTGGGAGAAAACCGGAGCACCCGGAGGAAACCCACGCACACACGGGGAGAATGTGCAGACTACGCACAGACAGTGCCCCAAGCCAGGAATTTAACCCGGGTCCCTAGCGCTGTGAAGCAACAATGCTGACCACTGTGCTTGATACGTTTAAATATATGAAAGTATGCAATATTGCAGGGAACCAAACATGGTGGCACAGTGGTTAGCACTGCTGCCTCACAGCATCAGGGACCCAGGTTAAATTCTAGCCTTTGGTGACTGTGTAGAGTTTGCATGTTCTCCCCGTGTCTGCGTGGGTATCCTCCCACAGTCCAAAGATGTACAGATTAGGTGGAGTTATGGGGATAGGGTGGGGAGTGAGCCTAGGTTGGGTGTTCTTTCTAGAAAATCAGTGCAGACTCTTGCGGACAAAATGGCCTCCTTTTACACAGTAGGGATTCTATGAATAGCCATTCCCTGATCTTGGTAGCATTGGCTAAATTTGAAATGAGTAGTCACGCAGACAAGAATGGTTTTATTTCGATCTGTACTTTGTTGATTTAGTTTATTTGACTAACCCAAAGGGCCCCTCCCTCCCCCACCGACAATGCAGTTAAATATCATATTGAACTTTCTCATCCTCTTCTATTCCAGTTTATTGCTGTTGTTGTCTGGCAAATGTTTCACTGCCTGGGATCGGAGGAAGCCCTGAATCCAAGCCTTACTTTTATATCAGCGTAGCAGATATAGAAACCCTGGAGACCGAGGTGTCTTATGTGGCCTGTAAGTATACAAAACATTCTAACATTGCCCTCTAACATATCTGTAATCATCTTTGAAGACTTAACAAGATGACAGCATTCTAGCAGATTGTACATTACAACACCCACCTTATTCTGCTTGATTCCAAAATGTCAGCACATGTCGGTAAGATCTTTGCGCAAGTTGATGGATAACTTTTACATTTATATGCAAGTTAGTTTTTTTGCCTGATTTTGAGCTGTTTCTAACAAATTGCATTTTGTGTTTTTTAAGGCACAACAGAAAAGATATTTGAGGAAAAGAAAGATTTGTATGATGTCTATGTTGATAACCAAAATGTAAAAACAGACCGTGAGCACCTGCAGCAACTACTGAAGATAAACAGTGCAGATAAGGACAAATATCGCAAGCTGAATGACCAGAGGTCAGCAAAACCCTAGTTTTTCTCCCCTTTCCCCATTTTCCTCAATTACAGGAATGCATTGGGTAATTGTAGTACCCCCTCCTATTTCCGTAGGAACCCCAGGAATTGAACATGGCACTCTGATTGTTATTGCTCAATGTGTTACTTCACGTGTTTGTATAATTCAATCAGGCAATGGTGTATCTTTACCCCATGGATGCTTTTATTGCTCTAATGTGACAGGCTGAATTGTGTACGCATGTCTGCTCACAATTAAATGACATGCAATTACTTCCAACAGGCAAATACTACTTTATTCTCAGGAGGTGGGAGGAGATTGCAGCTCCAGCGAAGAGGACCTGTTCATTATGTAAGTCGCTAACATTGCACACTTGAGAAGAGAGGGTAAAGGGAAAGTTGAGACCCGGGTGACAGAATGTCTAAAACCAGTCTTGTACCAGGGGCAGATGTATTCTGAAAACAGCTCAACAGGTTGACAGACTTTCCCAGATCCTCCCACACCTCACTGTTCCAGCGGTGTCCACTTATACTCCTTTGGGTTAGCCAAATAAACCAAAATCAACAAAGTACGGGACGAAATAAAAGGCAGGCAGGCCCTTAAAGGAAAACCGTATCAAAGTAACAGAATTACAAAGGAAACTTAAAACATCAGAATAAAGTGAAGTCAGTAAACCACCCAGTCCCTGCAAATGCTGATACACTGACCATTTCTACATAAGGCTGGAAGGTGAAATGCACAATCCTGAGAGGGATGAGGGAAAAGTCTGTTGCCTTCCAGGAATTGATGGTGTTTGTAAGATTCCCTGTCTGTAATTCATACCTGCTTTTCTAGTGCTAATATAGAGAGATTTGCTTTTTCTAGTCTGTGAGTCTTTAATTGTTTCCGTCCAGTCTTTTGGCAGGACTCTAACCAGAGCATCCCTCTCACAACAAAGTCTGTTGTGAACCATATATTTCTGTAAAGTGTGTCCTGTTAAGAACTTGCTGCTGTTTTTGTGTCTTGAAGCCGTTTGACCAGTAAGTTGCCTCATGTCCTTTATGGTTTCTTTTTCTTGCAGGTTTTTCATGGAACAGAACAATCGTATCTTCCAGATGTTGTTGGAAGTTTCAGCGTGTCAAGATAAAACGCTAACAGCTGACCATGTCAGGAGTATGGGTCTGGACCCCCAGGGGGATCGTATCTTCCTGATGGACTTGCTTGAAGTTTATGGGATTGATGTAATGTTAGTTATCGACAATCCCTGTTGCCCATGATCCAAGGACTGCGTTGAGTGAACTGTTATGTGAACTGGGCAGGACCAAGAGCGGAGGAATGAATGGATGCACAGGGTTTAAAATAAATGAATAAAAACCAAGTGCACTTGTACCATGGCATGCCACAATTTCTTGAGTTGCGCCCAGGTCAGTTCACGGGTCACTTGTTTTCCTGCCTGTCAGTTAACTGTATATTTAAAGATTTGGGGGAATTAACCCAAAGGGAGAAATAGGACAGTTTTACTGGAAGAAACACTAATTTGCAGGATTTATTTTTGTGTTTTTTGTTTTTGCCTTCAGATAAAGGTTATTTTTGCCATTTGTGAATGTGTTGTGTAACTAGCAGCTGTGAATTAGTACACATGTATGCATTAATGTGAATACATTTTAGTACATCAGAGACTCCATACTACACTGTGAACTGTAGAGAAACTTTTTTTTCAGTTTGATTTGATGAGTCCCTCTCTTTAAAGTCCCACTTAATTTTTGTTGGCAATGGCCCATCCCTTTTTCAAATTTTATTGATACGTTTGCCCTTGAACATTTTTCTTGAACTGCCATATTGAAATTATACTGCACCATCAAACAGAAAATTTACCTCTGCACAGCTTCTAATGCTTATTACTTGGCCTGTTACAGATGCCTTTGTGATGTTCCACATTGAGAAAAAGTTTCACCATCTACTGTATATCCCATTCCATTGTGCTATTAGCAAGCCGATTGGAGCCTCAGTATTTCAGATGTAAGGAATAAAAAGCATTTGCTAATCCAGAATAGCGTGACAGAAACGTCAGTAAACTCACCGTTAAACACACATTCAGCAATTGATTTACAAGTTTGACTGTATTTTGCTGTAAAAGTTAGAAAAGTGTTCCTCTTAACGCTCTGTTAATGCTACTTGCAAGGCAGTTAGAAGGAAGAGGTTGCATGCTTTTTACCAAGCATTAGAACCTTATCTGATGATTCAAGATGAGAAGTGGTGCTGCTGTGCCTCAAGCTGCCCCTTTGCAGTATTTGTGCTGCTTTTTAATATCTCATTTGATGAGTAGAAAAATTAAGATTAAATGTAGAGCAGCATCCGACTCGAGAAATTTTAAATGGTACATGGAAGGAATGTACAAAGTAGAAAGGATAAGGAGAGTTTTGAAGGAAGACTGTTGGGTAACAAAATAAAATTCTAAAGTATGTTATAATAGTTGATGAAGGGATAAGGTGTAAAAATAAATGTGAGGTATGAAGGAATGGTGAAGATACGAAGTAAGTATTTTCTTTCCACAGGAACGAAAGGGTAAGAGGAGAAAGTGATCGAGCAATGGGAGGGGACAATTGTAAATAAGAATGTGCTAAGAAAAATTAGTAAAACTCAATAATAAATCAAGTTATTATAGAACAGTCAGGTTAACTGCTGGTAAGTTTCAAAAACCAAAGCTATTAGTTGAAATTATTATTTGTCTAGACTTGCTCAAAATAGAGGGTTTTGAGAGAGTAAATTGGGGCAAAGACTTCCTGCTGCTTGGTGAATCTAACTGAGGGGCATCAAATTGAGATTATGAAAAGGATGGAAGAAGTTTTGGGGACACTTTCTAAAGCAGAGTTTTAATACAGAAATCCTGATTGGAAACCAAACCAAAAACAGGGAAATGGATAAATATTTGAAGACAAGAGAATGGGGTGAAGTTGCTAGGCAAATAATACAGGGGCCCTTGAGTGGTTTCCTTCTGTCCTGTAATATTTATATTTAATATGGAGGTTAAACAAGGAAGAATGGCTGAATACTTCCTGCTGCCGTCAGTATCCTCATCCATTAAAAACACTTAGAATCAAAATTATGGCTAAAAGACTATTCAATTCCAACTAATTATTTACCTCCTTTATCTTGTATTCACTTGTAAATTTTTTATTCGGTTCTCGCCAAATGATAGTGCATAATCTACAACATGGAGTATTATATCACATGGTTATTGACATGAGACTATTGGAAGAGATTTATTTTTGTTACCCTAGTGATGACCTAGAGTTTAAGGCCCCTTGATATCATCATGCCAGCATGTTGGAACAAATTACTCTATGTACTTTCTCAAAACTTTTTCAGCATTTTGAAAACATCACTAGATATTTTTACTTCACCATTCAATTGAAAAAGTCCCAATTTTTCAATCATGTCTTAATATAACTTTATTTATTCATATAATTGAAGTGAATCTTTGCTACATCTTGTCATACTCATATATTTAATGAGTGATAGAACTTCAGTTTTATCCTGATGAATATTTTTTGTAATCCAAACATCCTTGTGTGTATTGTCAATGCTGCTATATTTAAAACCCAGATTGTCATTTATTTTTAGTGGTATTGTATGTGTACTTTGACAATAATCAATAGGTTATATCTTGCAAATCTTCTGGGATTCTCTGAGAATGTGATTGATTTACTGGCCAGGAACTAGGTAATATAATTTTTTGATTTTTTTTTAAAATTAAGGACTATTAAGGCTCACGGAATTAATGGCAAGTTGGGTAGATTTGTTGAAAATTGGCAGCAAAAGAAATCACTGACTAATCAATAATGTTCTAGGGCAGCACGCTGGCGCAGTGGGTTAGCACTGCGGCCTCACGGCGCCAAGGTCCCAGGTTCGATCCCGGCTCTGGGTCACTGTCCGTGTGGTGTTTGTACATTCTCCCCGTGTTTGCGACATTTTCGCCCCCACAACCCAAAATATGTGCAAGCTAGGTGGATTGAACACACTAAATTACCCCTTAATTGGGGAAAAAAATGAATTAGGTACTCTAAATTTGAAGAAAAAATTAACAATGTTCTGGAAGAGGGTAGCATGGTGCCCTGTTGGCACTATCAACAACGTATGGAAGAGAGTACTGTAGCAATTAAACTTCCCAGCGGCACAGAGCAAATATGTTCAGGTGACTAGTGTAAGAGAATTTAAGTATTGAAAAGGATCTAACAAATGAAATAAATGGGGGAATGAATGTCACTGATTTTAATGTTGCGCACTGGAACATGGAGAATGTCTACTCAGTGTCCATCAGAGAGGCTGCAAGAGATTCCTGTGTAATTATTGACTTTGACTCAATTAGCCAATCAATATGGCGCTCGTCATTAGAGCTCTTAAGTGCAGGAGGACTCGCAAGGACATCTGGATAACCTGTAAGGTCATACCTAAAACATTGTCAGTTTCTGTACACAATTTTCTTGGAGTCGACGCTTTGTTCTTGCTGGGGAACATTTTCACTTTTTGAAGCTTCCGTAAATGTACATTGCATCGCCACACATTTCACTGAGGTTCTCAATTTGAAATCTAGAATTTTATAGGAAATTATGAATTTTTAATACTTTACCACAGGCGTTGTAGTATGGAGTGTCTCTTGCAATTTCTCACATCCCAAGACTTTTTTGTTTAAAATTTAGATTCTAGAAATGGTAATATCCAATAATTTCAATTGTTTAAAAAGCAAAGTTTTGCTTCGGGTGTTGTGTGACCAAGATTATTTTTGAAGCTGTGAGGTTCAATGCCCAATAAGTTAAAGGTCCATTTCATTACAGATCTGTTCTAATGGTATGTTGCACTCAATACATTCCTATCGGGAACAGTAATGGGTGGTGGGGGGGGGGGGGGGGTACTTTCAATGCTGGTTTGATGTGGGTGGTACATTGAATTTAGTTGTGTCGTGCTTTGCCTGCCATGTGTTTGGGTCCTACACGCCATTGTGTAGCGAATCAAAGTGATAATTTTTGTTTAATTACATTCACAGTCAACCTGTCTGTTTGTATGTCTTGTGCTAGCTTTCAGGAAGTACATAGTTTCCATGCATGTGTGTAGACGCTGGCCTTGGAACATTTTGTGGTAGAGAATGGGCACTGGGTAAGTTTCCACACATATGCCTCCCAGCCAGGGTAGAGTGGGTTTTTCCTGAGCCACATTAAATTAATATTGGGGAAATATAGTTGAGCTTTCCACATACCAGAGCCCTATCTACTCACCTGTGTTATTGTTACCGTTGGTGATATCTACACCTATCATGACACAAATCATCTATTCAGTCATTTCTTTGAGCAATAGCATGTTCTTGTTGGGTTTTGGCTGCATTTTAAGATGTCTGTGGCTTTGTCACCCAGTGCTACTAACATCAGTAGCATTTCCTGGCAGTAAAGCATCTACTATCATTCCTTTGCTTTCAATACATTAGTATTTCTTAATGTTAAAAGTGTGCAATTAAGCAGCAATAGTAAACTTATGTTAAAAAGAACAGTGAATGGCGTAATTGATGGAAGTAAGGCTGAGTGTGTGATTAGACTAAATGATTCTAATCGTAGAATTTATAGTCTGCCCTGGAACAAATGCTGGTGATGTACATAAGATCTAAAACAGCACTGCTGTTGTACAGTGTGTCAGAGTATGGAATGTGTAACCAGATGTTGTAGTTTTGTATCGTGTTCCTGGTCTCTCACCTGTACATTTAAAGACATTCAGCAAGGTTGCATGGGCATGGGGTGAATGGCAAAAACATGACCCTGCAATCTGAGCAGAGCATTTGTGTTCATCTTTCATTTTAAAACAACGTATCTTTGCCTTTTGATACAGCAGGTCGTGTGTTTATGGTTATAAAATAAATTGTTCCTTTTGGTTAGTCTATAGATGTAAAATATCTAATTTGGCAGCATTTAGAAGTGCTTTTCCACTCAATTGTACTGTTACGATACATTTCGTCTGAATTGATGTGTTCAGCCCTGGTGAATCCACAGAAGTGCTGAATCAGTCTCAAACATTCTACAGAGATTAGCTTTCAAAACCGTTTCAACTAAAGTGATACTGTAATCCAAATATGTATACTGTATGTAGATATCAACATCCATAATATCTAATTCCTAACACTCATTTTTTTTGCCTTTATTACCATGTGATGTTTAAAAAAGGGTTTGATATATATAATACTTTAGCTCCAGAAAGCAGAAGTAATTAGTTTTGTGACTTTTTGTAAAGTGTGTTTCTGTCCGCCACATATACGCTTGGATAAAACCCACTAACATTCCGAATCGTTCTTCCTCCTTCACTGTCCGCCGGAGGGAAGGGTAAGTAACTTTGTCCTAGTATATTGATGAGATTTATAATGGCGGACATTTGATCCATTTAGCTAAGTCAATGGGGAAAGGAGAAGATGATCTTGGTAATTTGTGTTTATTTTTGAACATATTAGGAGATAGCTGAATGATCTTATTTCACTGCCTTCACTTGTTTTGATACACTCTCGATAGCTTCACAACAAAAAATATTAATGGCCCTAACCTGCTTACAGTTTTTGAAATGTTGGTTATCCACTAAAGTGCAGCAGTATTAGTTCATGTTGACTTTAATCAAAGTACAACTGGAACTAGGTAAAACGGAGCGGTTAGGGAGAAATCTACACTGCCCCCTGCCGATAGTCTGTTCAGGTACTTGGTAGAAACCAATGCCTTGGACTTGATTGTGTTATGAAATTGTGCTACTTTTCGGAGGACTTTGTTAATTTAAGATTGTAAATTCAGGGTTCTATCTAATTGTTATCCCCAAGGTTCAGAAATACTGTTGCAGAGAGAGCCTGTTTTGTGAGGTGCTGTGAAACTTATCTGTATTTTGCTGATGGGGTTATGAGAACATAGACTGGAAAATTTGGATTTTTTAGAAAAATAACTGCTGTCAAGATTGCTAAAGGGACTTGATTTTTTTTAAATAAAAAGTATATGTGAAGAGATGTAAATTTCTCACCGTCTTCTGTGGATAATTTTGTACTCTGTAAATCTGGATAGATGATGTGCCTAATATATTTTCTAATTAAACGTTATCTGCAGCAAATCTTGTGTTTTTGTATCAGCCATGATCTATTCCTGTCATGCTCTTCATGTTTAAGCCACGTTATGCACCTGAAGCAGAGTCATCTGTTTTAAATTGGCTTGTTAGCACCACAACTGTTACACCTATAGCATTGCATTTACATTTACTGCAGCTTGATCCATTTAACATAAATGCATCTAATCTTCATTGGAGACCAGTGGTGAGGATAGCTGGAATAATGGTTGTAGATTGGGAATCTTGCTCCTGTATTCAATATAGTCAAGCCATGAGTTCATGTGGATACACAACACAATGCCAGAGCTGAACTCATTTGAGCAGAAAAGGAGATGACGCAAACGTTTAAGATCATGACCTCCATATTAATTCTGGAAATGGCTTCATTTGAGCCAACATAAAACACTATTGGTGAAGCTTCACTTGATCTGTCTCCCTATTTAATACTTTCCCAGACAGGTGTTACTACTGTCAGATGTTTCAACAATAACTTGTAATTATCGACCAACATTATTGTTGAATTAAACATCCAAAAATGCTTAAAAACACAAAAACTGGAATTCAACTGAAAGGAGTGAATTAGAATTAAGCAAAATCTTGATTTTAAGCACAGTGGCCAATATCAATAGAATCCATCCAGAGCAGAAGACCATTCAGCTCATCACGTCTGCACTGACCCTCTGAAAGTGCACCCTATCTAGGGCCACTCCCCCGCCCTATCCCCAAAACGCCAACCAACCTGCACATCTTTGGACACTTAAGGGGCAATTCAGCATGGCCATGCCATCTAACGTTTTGTTCATTTACAGGATGTGGACGTCACTGGTTAGGCCAGCAATTATTGCCCATCCCTATTTGCCCTTCAGAAGGTGGTGGTGAGTTGGCTTCTCGAACCGCTGCAGTTCTTGAGGTTGTTGGCACATCACTGTGCTGTTGGGGAAGGAGTTCCAGGATGTTGCCCAGTGACAGTGAAGGAACATGATATATTTCCAAGTTAGGGTGGTGAGTGACTTGGAGGAGAACCTCCAGGTGGTGGGGTTCCCAGGTATCTGCTGCTCTTGGCCTTCAATACGGTAGTGGTCGTGGGTTTGGAAGGAACAATGATGAGTTACTGCAGTGCATCTTGTATATGGTACACACGGCTGCCACTGTTCGTCGGTGCTGAAGGGTTTGAATGTTTGGAAGGAGGGGCAATCGACTGGGGCTGCCATGTTGACTTTCTAGTATTAACTTATTTTTCTCAAGTGTAAATTTCATCCTGTATTATGACCTCCATCAGTTTTTCCACTGTTGATGTCAAGCTGACAGGTCTGTAGTTTCCTGGGTTATCCTTTGCTCCTTAGACAACGGTGCCACATTTGCAATGCTCCAGTCTCCCGGGACTAATCCTGTGTTCAGACAGGCCCGGAAAATTTCTATCAATATGCTCCTTTGCCGCTTTCAGAAATCTAGGATGCGTCCCATCCGTGCATGGCAACTTCTCTACCTGGAGTGTGCCAGCCTTTTTAGCACCTTTTCTTTATCTATCACTATGCTGCTCAGTTGCTCAACACCCACATTTCCACCATCTTCTAATTTGGTTAAAGACAAGTGGTCTTATTGAAACATATAACCCTGAGGGGACGCTTCAGGCTGGATGCTGATAAGATGTTTTCCCTTGTGGGAGAGACTAGAACAAGGGGAAATAGTTTTAAAATAAGGGGATTTCCCATTTAAGATGGAGATGAGAATGTGTTTCTCTGACTATTGTTAGTGTGCAGAACTCTCTTTCCCAGACAGCAGAGGCTGGCGGGTCATTCAAACATTTCGAGGCTGAGTTAGATAAAGTTATTGATTGATTAAAGGGGTCAAAGGTCACAGGGGTAGACAGGAAAGTCGAGTTGAGGCCACAATCAGATCAACCACTATTTTATAAAATGGTAGAACAGGTTCAAAGAGTCGAAGAGCTTATACGTTCATAAGTTCCGCTATAACGTGTATGACAATGGCTCACAGGGTGGTGGTCAGCTCAATGTTAAGCATCACCTGGTGTGATTTAGGAGCCCCACTCTGACATGGCTGCCTCTGCTGCATTTGCTGCACAGGAATGTGGGTCACTGACCTGTTTTCTCTGGGTCCTCTTATGTGACAACTGTATTAGGTGTTAGTGAGGTCACACCTGGAGTGCTGTTGTTCAGTTTTGGTCTCCTGACCCGAGATGGTGCTGGAGAGTGTGCAGTGGAGATTCACTAGGTTAATCCCAGAGTTGAGGGAGTTGGATTACGAGGAGAGCTTGAGTAGACTGGGACTATACTCGTTGGAATTTAGAAGGATGAGGGGGGTTCTTATAGAAACATAAAATTATGAAGGGAATAGATAGGATAGATGCGGGGAGGTTGTTTCCATTGGTGGGTGAAAACAGAACAAGGGGGGGGGCATAGCCTCAAAATAAGGTGAAGTAGATTTAGGACTGAGTTTAGGAGGAACTTCTTCACCCAAAGGATTGTGAATAATGGAATTTGGGACAGCACGGTAGCATAGTGGTTAGCACAATTACTTCACAGCTCCCAAGTTCAATTCTCGTCTGGGTCACTGTCTGTGTGGAGTCTGCACGCCTTCCCCGTGTGTGCGTGTGTTTCCTCCGGGAGCTCCAGTTTCCTCCCACAGTCCAAAGATGTGCGGGGTAGGTGGATTGGCCTTGATAAATTGCCCTTAGTGTCCGAAAAGGCTAAGTGGGGTTGCGGGGATGGGGTAGATACGTGGGCTTGAATGGGTTGCTCTTTGTAAGGGCCGGTGCAGACTCAATGGGCCGAATGGCCTCCTGCAATGTAAATTCTATGAAATTCCCTGCCCAGTGAAGCAGTTGAGGCTCCTTCATTAAATGTTTTCAAGATGAAGATAGTTTTTTGAAGAATAAAGGAATAAAGGGTTATGGTGTTTGGGCGGGAAAGTGGAGCTGAGTCCACAAAAGATCAGCCATGATCTCATTGAATGGTGGAGCAGGCTCGAGGGGCCAGATGGCCTACTCCTGCTCCTAGTTCTTGTGTTCTTCACAGCCAGCTGAGCTTTGTGCTTCTGCTTGCCTCTTCCAATGCCTTTCTAAACAGTGAGTTCCAGAGATCATGCCCATCCGCAACTGTCTCCCACAGTTAATGTCCACCATCGTTGACTCAAGGGAAGGTGGAGTTGAGGATGATCATATCAGATCATATAAGGTCAGTCATTAAGGTCAATCTCCTTGAATAACGGAGCAGACTTGATGGGCCGAATGCCCTACTTCTGCTGCTAAAACTTTTGTTGTCTTGTTTTTAAATCTTGCTCATAGATGTCCTTGTGGAGGTTGTGACTGAGTTCACCATTCAGAAATCTGTGGTGTCTGTCCTTCTATCAAAGGATGTGGCTGAACCAGTACAGATGTCATTGTCTTAGCAGCGAAACGGACCTAGGTAATATGTTTATTTTATATATGTTAAACTCTATTGATAAAATTGTCTTGACAGAATGTACACCAAGTAGATGCATTACACAAGACTTGTAATATAGATATATAGAATATAATGTTATTTCTTAGACCATATAGGTTAGCACTGTTGCTTCACAGCGCCAGGGTTTAGAGTTTGATTCTCGGCTTGGGTCACTATGTGCGGAGTCTGTACGTTCTCCCCGTGTCTGCGTGGGTTTCCTCCGGGTGCTCCGGTTTCCTCCCACAAGTCCCGAAGGACGTGCTGTTAGGTAATTTGGACATTCTGAATTCTCCCTCTGTGTACCCGAACAGGTGCCGGAATGTGGCGACTAGGGGATTTTGATAACCTGTTAATGTAAGCCTGCTAGTGACACTAATAAAGATTATTATATACATATATATATTTTCACAGTAACTTCATTGCAGTGTTAATGTAAGCCAACTTGTGACAATAAAGATTATTAAATTATTGCCGTTTCTCTTGGTAATTTGATAGATTCAATGTAATCTATATATTATCCAGACTAATCTGTGGTTATTAAATTTCGGTAAATTAAACTGGTTATTGCCTGACTAGTTATTACATGATCAAGCGCTAACTTACACCTCCCACAATTCAACTTTTCCAATGGTGATGAATCCCCGCTTAGCAAAAAACAAAATACTCGGGAATCTGGAACAAAATCAGAAAATGCTGGAAATACTCAGCTGGCTAGACAGCATCTGCAGAGAGAAAATCAGAGTTAGCATTTCAGATTGTGACCATTTGTCAAAACTGAGAAGTGTTGTTTACAGTTTTTGAGCAAGTGAAAGAGAGGAGGAGGAGAGAAAAAAGATAAAGGAAGTTCCTGGGTCTCTTAGGGTGGTGAACAGAGAGATGGAATAAGGTGACAAGGTGAGGTGTATGGTGCTGAGGTAATGGCGGAGCAGGCTTGAAGGGCCGAATTGCCTTCTATATTCTAAGATTCTATGTAAATGGTTTAATGGTGCAAAAATCAAAGCGACTGGTAATAGGACAAGTAAAGAAACAAAAGATGTGTGTCGATATGATAATGGTGGGTAGAGGGGTTAGGAAAGGTGAATAACAAACTAAGAAGCAAAAAATAATGAACCATGGACAGAGATCTAAAATCACTGAACTCAGTGTTGAGTCCAGGAGGCCGTGAAATGCTCAGTTGAAAGATGAAATGTTAACAATGGTTTTCTTTCCACCATCTGCTGAGTTCACTATGTTCTGTTCACCTGTTCCAAACTTCTATTCTCAATGAATTTGAGCTAATCAAATTTGTGTTACACAAATTCCAACTGACAGCGACAGCAATCCCCACTCACTCTCATCCTTCTGCTCTCTACCTACGTGAGCAATATCCTGATATTAAAATTCTCATCTTCATGTTGAAATCCCTCTGTGGCCTCACCCCTTTCCAATATAAACTGTAATTTGTGAGCATTGTGTTCTCTGAAATCAGCAGTCTACGTGCAGGAGCGCATTGTGAACTCAGGAGTGAGAGTTCTACGTGCTCTCTGAACTCAACATTATGAGCATTGTGTGTTCTTTGGCCTTGATCGTGCGAGCGTTGTTCATTCCCTGAACCCGGGAGTGTGAGTGCAGTGCATATTTCAAACTCAATAGGGTGAACGTTGTGCACAGTGCAAACTCATGAGTGCACGCACACTCCTCTCAAAGCCACAGTGTGCATCATCTGAATTCTAGCCTGGCAAAAATTCCTATGACTGGATCAAATCACATAACATCGGAACTTTGAAGTAATTTACAGAGTAAACTTACAGAGCAATGGGAGGCACGGTAACACAGTGGTTAGCACTACTGCCTCACAGGTCCAGGGACCCGGGTTCAATTCCAGCCTCAGGTGATTGTGTCTGTGTGGAGTTTGCACTTTCTCCCCGTGTCTGCGTGGGTTTCCTCCAGGTGCTCCGGTTTGCTCCCACAGTCCAAAGATGTGCCGGTTAGGTGGATTACAAAGAACAAAGAAAATTACAGCACAGGAACAGGCCCTTCGGCCCTCCCAGCCTGCGCCGATCCAGATCCTTTATCTAAACCTGTTGCCTATTTTCCAAGGATCTACTTCCCTCTGTTCCCTGTCCGTTCATATATCTGTCCAGATGCATCTTAAAAGATGCTATCGTGCCCGCCTCTACCACCTCCGCTGGCAAAGCGTTCCAGGCACCCACCACCCTCTGCGTAAAAAAACTTTCCACGCACATCTCCCTTAAACTTTCCCCCTCTCACCTTGAAATCGTGACCCCTTGTAGTTGACACCCCCACTCTTGGAAAAAACTTGTTGCTATCCACCCAGTCCATACCTCTCATAATTTTGTAGACCTCAATCAGGTCCCCCCTCAACCTCTGTCTTTCCAACGAAAACAATCCTAATCTACTCAACCTTTTTTGGCCATGATAAATTTCCCCTTAGTGTCCAAGAGGTTTGGTGGGGATTGGAGGGGGAGAGGGAGACGGAGACAGAGAGGGAGAGGGAAACGGAGAGGGAGACGAATAGGGTAAGGGAGAGGGAGACAGCTAGGGACAGACAGATGGAGAGGGAGATAGAGACGGAGAGGGAGACGGGGAGGGAGAGAGAGACGGATAGGGAGAGGGAAATTGTAAAACTGTGAGGAAAGGATACTTCACCCTCAGAGTGACGACTCTGACCAATAGGAAGCTTTTATGTTCAAAGAAACTTTAATTTAAACACAGATTAACCATATTAACATAAACAAAGAAAAAAATTAAACTTACGCGTTACACCTTCACTATAAATATTCCAACCAAGCAATTCAATACAGTTGATTTGATTTATTGTCATATGTACCAAAAAATATTTTTATGCGGCCGAGGGAACGTACATAGTAGACAAAAATAATCAACAGAGAACATTGACAAATGGAACATCGACAAACAGTGATTGGTTACAGTGCGGAACAATGGGCCAAACAAAGTAAATACATGAGCAGCATAGGGCATCGTGAATAGTGTTCTTACAGGGAACAGATCAGTCCAAGGGGGAGTTGTTGAGGAGTTCAAACGGCACTTATAAATAAAGCTAACAGAGCGGGTTTACTTGCTCATCAGTGCAGAGTTTTCGTGAGAGGGTCCCTTTCAGGAACAACCTGAAAACAGTCTTATCAGATTGTCTTGACAGCATTTGGCAAAACTGTTCAGCTTAAAAATGTCTAGCAGATTGCAAAACTACAGACCATAACTGGCTCCTCCTGTTAATTACATCAACTATCTCCCACTATGATATTCCATCACCTGCTCAGTTAGGATTAAATACCACTCCTCCCCCCCCCCCCCCCCCCCCCCCCCCCATAAATTATCTACACTCCAGGGAATCTCCAGCAATCAAAATAAGATTCCATTACCATTTGATCAATAACCAAGTAAGTGGCTGGAATGATGACCTCACCTTTCGTGACTGCTTAATTATAGCTTTGGCAGATACACACTGTGGTTACCTTAATCTAGGTTCTTAAATAATATTACTGCAATAAATATATATCTTAACCCAGGCTTTTAATAACTTTGCTGCTACAAATATAAAATACAGTATATAAATCAATTTCTACATTCTTCACAAAAGTGAGTGTGGGGAATTAATTTAAAATAAGGAGATGGCAGATGAATTGAACAGGTGTTTTGCATCTGTCTTCCTGATAGAGGATATATGTAACATCCCAGAAATAGCTCTACACCAGGAAATGGACGGGGGGGAGGAACCCAAAACAATCACACCCCAGGGTCCTAAAAGAGATAGCTGAGGAATTGTGGAGGCATTAGTGATGATCTTTCAGGCATCACTGGAGGCAGGAAGGGTCCCAGAGGACTGGAAAAGTGGCTAATGTGACCCTATTGTTTAAGAAGGGAGGGAGGCAGAAGACAGGAAATTATAGGCCGGTTAACCTGATTTCGGTCATTGGTAAGATTTTAGAGTCTGTTTTTAGATTTCCAGAAGGCCTTTGACAAGGTGCTGCATAGGAGACTGTTAAATACGTTAAAAGCCCATGGTGTTAAGGGTAAGATTCTGACATGGATAGAGGATTGGCTGACTGACAGAAGGCAGAGAATGGAGAGAAAGGAATTATTTTCAGGATGACAGCCGGTAACTAGTTGTGTGTCTTAAGGGTCGGTGCTGGGACCACAACTTTTCACAATATACATGAATGATCTGGAAGAAGGTACTAAAGGCACTGTTGCTAAGGGTGCAGATGATACAAAGATCTGTAGAGGGACAGGTAGTATTGAGGAAGCAAAGGGGCTGCAGAAGGATTTGGACAGGCTAGGAGAGTGGGCATTGAAGTGGCAAATTAAATACAATGTGGAAAAGTCTGAGGTTATGCACTTTGGAAGGAGGAATCTAGGCACAGACTATTTTCTAAATGGGGAAATGCTTAAGAAATCAGAAGCACAAAAGGACTTGAGAGTCCTTGTTCACGATTCTCTTAGGGTTAACGTACAGGTTCAGTCGGCAGTTAGGAAGGCAAATGCAATGTTAGCATTCATGTCAAGAGGGCTAGAATACAAGATCAGGGATTTACTTCTGAGGCTGTCTAAGGATCTGGTCAGACCCCATTTGGTGTATTGTGAGCAGTTTTGGGCCCCATATCTAAGGAAGGATGTGCTGGCCTTGGAAAGGGTCCAGAGGAGGTTCACAAGAATGATCCTTGAAATGAAACACTTATCGTATGAGAAACGGTTGAGAACTCTGGGCCTGTACTCATTGGAGTTTAGAAGGATGAGGGGGATCTTACTGAAACTTACAGGATACTGCGAGGGCTGAATAGAGTGGACGTGGAGAGGATGTTTCCACTTGTAGGAAAAACTAGAACCAGAGGACACAATCTCAGACTGAAGGAACAATCCTTTAAAACAGAGATGAGGAGGAATTTCTTCAGCTAGAGGGTGGTGAATCTGTGGAACTCTTTGCCGCAGAAGGCTGTGGAGACAAAATCACTGAGTTTGTTTAAGACAGAGATGGATAGGTTCTTGATTAATAAGGGGATTGTGGGTTATGGGGAGAAGGCAGGAGAATGGGGATGAGAAAATATCAGCCATGATTGAATGGTGGAGCAGACTCGATGGGCCAAGTGGCCTAATTCTGCTCCTATGTCATATGGTCTTATCACAATCACAAGGGCAGTGGTACTGAGAAAATCAATGGATCTGAGGGCTGACAAAGTGCCCAGGACAGGGCACCCAGAGAAATTTATATAAATGACTTGGACAAAGGGGCCAAAGGTATGGTTGTTAAATTTGCTGATGACACGAATGTGAAAATGTCCATTTTGCCAGGAATAATAAGAAAAAAGCTTATTATAATAATCTTTATTGACCCAGGTTCGATTCCCGGCTGGGTCACAGTCTGCATGTTCTCTCCCTTGTTCGCGTGGGTTTCCTCCGGGTGCTCCGATTTCCTATCACGAGTCCCGAAAGACGTGCTGTTAGTTGAATTTGACATTCTGAATTCTCCCTCAGGCGCTGGAATATGGTGACTGGGGGATTTTCACAGTAACTTCATTGCAGTGTTAATGTAAGCCTACTTGTGACAATAAAGATTATTAGTATTATTGTATTATTATTAGTATTATTGACAGGGTGGATGTGGAAAGGATGTTTCCTCTTGTGGAAGATTCTAGATCTAGGGGGTCACTGTTTAAAAATAAGGGGTCTGTCATTTAAGACTGCGATAAGGATAATTTGTTTCTCTCGGAGGGTTTTGAGTCTCTGGAATTGTCTTTCTCACAGCTGGCAGAAGCAGAGTCTTTGGGCAAAGTTTCCCGATGATAGCAGGCGGGACAAGTGGCGGTGCATCCAGTGGCACCAAAGCCATGTACTTCAGGACTTTGTCAGAAAAGCATAAAAGGGTGGGTCCCACGATGTAGCACTGACAGGGGGGACTCTGATTGAACCCGCCCTGCCTGCAACTTAGCCCCTCTATGATCGAGATACCCTTTTAAAGGATAACCAGGCAACACAATAGTTCACGAGGAACCCCCCCACTCCGCACTCCCCCTCCCCCACCGCACTCCTCTCCCCCCCCCCCCCCACTCCGCTCTCTCTAATTCCCCCCCCCCCCCCCCCCCCCCCCGCCTCGCCATGCCCACTGGGCACTGACCAGACACTTTCCCCAGGCATTGCCTGCTGATAAAGCCCATGTACTGGGGGTGTAGTGCCAGGCATGATCCTCTGCCATACGGCCTATCAAGTCTGCACTAGCCCTTGGAAAGAGCACCCGACTTAAGCCCACACCTCCACCCTATTCTTGCAACCCAATGATCCCAGCCAAACCTTTTTGGACACTAAGGGCAATTTTTCATGGCCAATCCACCTAACCTGCACATCTTTGGACTGTGGGAGGAAACTGGAGCACCCGGAGGAAACCCACACACACACAGGGAGAACGTGCAGAGACGGGGAGAACATGCAGACTCCTCACAGACAGTGACCCGAGGCCAGAATTGAACGTGTGTCACTGGAGCTGTGAGGCAGCAGAGATAACCACTGTGCTACAGTGCCACCCTAATTCACCTGAAAGTCACTTGAGCTTTGGGAGGTCAGCTCACCAGGTACCCGCCATGAGAGACCAGAGGAGCTCCTTCTGGGGCTGGTTTAGCACAGTAGCTAAACAGCTGGCTTGTAATTCAGAACAATGCCAGCAGCGCGGGTTCAATTCCCGTACTGGCCTCCCCGAACAGGTGCTGCAATGTGGCGACTAGGGACTTTTCACAGTAACTTCATTGAAGCCTACTTGTGACAATAAGCGATTATTATTATTATTATTATTATTATTCACGCTGATGTGAATGGACTTTCTTACCGGAGAGATGATTCAGCCGTAGAGACCTGATAATGATATGATAATGTGCGCAAATTATGTTCTCAACATTGAACTTCGGGAAATGCGCAGCGTCGCCTTTGGGGTGGGGGGGGGGGGGGGGGGGGGGGGGGGAGACAATCACGGCAATTAAGCTGGTGTGAAACACGATTTGGACTTCTCTCAAAATTCTCTCAGTGCTAACCACTGCGCCACCACGCTGCTCCATGAGGCAGCAGTGCTAACCACTGCGTCACCACGCTGCTCCATGAGGCAGCAGTGCTAACCACTGCGTCACCACGCTGCTCCATGAGGCAGCAGTGCTAACCACTGCGTCACCACGCTGCTCCATGAGGCAGCAGTGCTAAGCACTGCGTCACCACGCTGCTCCATGAGGCAGCAGTGCTAACCACTGCGCCACCACGCTGCTCCATGAGGCAGCAGTGCTAACCACTGCGTCACCACGCTGCTCCATGAGGCAGCAGTGCTAACCACTGCGTCACCACGCTGCTCCATGAGGCAGCAGTGCTAACCACTGCGCCACCACGCTGCTCCATGAGGCAGCAGTGCTAACCACTGCGCCACCACGCTGCTCCATGAGGCAGCAGTGCTAACCACTGCGCCACCACGCTGCTCCATGAGGCAGCAGTGCTAACCACTGCTCCACCACGCTGCTCCATGAGGCAGCAGTGCTAACCACTGCGCCACCACGCTGCTCCATGAGGCAGCAGTGCTAACCACTGCGCCACCACGCTGCTCCATGAGGCAGCAGTGCTAACCACTGCGTCACCACGCTGCTCCATGAGGCAGCAGTGCTAACCACTGTGCCACCCTTTTGAATATTTTTAAGGCAGAGCTGGATAAATTGTTGAAAAGCAAGGAGGTGAAAGATTATCTGCGATAAGGGGGATTAGTGGGGCTGAGATTACAATCAGATGAGCCATGGGTTTATTGAATGGTGGGCTGGGCTCGAGGGGCGTACTGCTGGTCCGAATTGCTATCCACGTAGCATCATAAAAGCAGTAAAGATGCCTCATGCCACTATTCCTAGCAAAAGTAACAACATATCCTAGAATTGCATCCCAATTTGCTAATATGGGTGCCAACTTCCTTCAATGTACACGAGGCTCAACCTGAGTTGAGCTCTTCCGACTGAACTTTTCCCCGGAGCAGTCCTACTATCTGTAGAAAACTAACAATGCTAAAATTCTTCCAATTCTTTGTCTGACAGGATCAACATCCACTTCGAACTGTGTTGAAATAGGCCCAGATTAATTTCACATCAGATCCCAAATACAAGTAGAGTGGAGACTTTTTACCCCATCAGCCAAGGCGAAGTTCAAACCCAGGCCTCGGACGCTCAGTATTAGAAAGAAACTACCAGGGTGGAAAACTTAATCCACAAATCAGATTAGCGCCTTGATTAGCAAACTCTCCTTCTTCATTATTTGGAAGGAATTTGTTTATGCTCATTTTACAAAGAAGAATCATGTTGCATTGTGGTTGAAGAATGTTGCGTACAGCTTCCAGGTAACCTCCCCACATTCCTAAACTGGCACACCTACCGGGAGAGCTTCGCAGCTGAAAATTTGAAACATATAAATTTAAAGAAGAATGCTAAAATGTGTATTTCCCCTTCTGGAAGGTTTCCTGCTGTTTCAGCTTTTTAAAAATCTGATATTTAGCAGTATAATATTCCCACAGCTCCTCAGCTAGACTTGTCCTTCACAGCTCAGCGGAACATACTGAGATTGAAAGAAAGGATTTGGAATTATATAGTTGCTTCACCTCAGAACATCCCAAAGCACTTTACAGCCAATAATAATAATCTTTATTGTCACGAGTAGGCTTGCCTTACAATGAGGTTACTGTGAAAAGCCCCTAGTTGCCACATTCCGGCGCCTGTTCGGGTACACAGAGGGAGAATTTAGAATGCCCAAATTACCCAACAAGCTAGTCTTTCGGGACTTGCGGGAGGAAACTGGAGCATCCGGAGGAAACCCACGCACACACGGGGAGAACGTGCAGACTCCGCACAGACAGTGACCCAAGCCGGGAATCGAACCTGGGGCCCTGCGCTGTGAAGCCACAGTGCTACCGTGCTAAGTAATTTTGCCTCTGTGGTCACTGGTGTAATGTAGGGAATGTCAATTTATACACAGCAAGGGTCTGCAGACATCAATAATGTGTTTCAAAAACAGAGAATATTGGACAACCTCAGCAGGTCTGACAGCGTCTGTGGAGAGAGAAGGGAGCTAACGTTTCCAGTCTGGATGACTCTTTGTCAAAGCTAATAATCTGTTTTATGGATGTTGGTTGGGGAAATAAATAATTGCCAGGAAAAATGTCCTGCTCGCTACTTCGAATTGTGCCATGGGATAGAAAGAGACAATAGGAGCTAGAGGGGGCCATTCGGCCCTTCGAGCCTGCCTTGAAAGCAGGCCAGCAGCACGGTTCGATTCCCATAACAGCCTCCCCGAACAGGCGCCGGAATGTGGTGACTAGGGGCTTTTCGCAGTAACTTCATTTGAAGCCTACTCGTGACAATAAGCGATTTTCATTTCATTTCATTATGATCATGGTTGATCATCCAACTCAATAGCCTAATCCTGCCTCACCCCCGCCCCCCAATATCCTTTGACCCCCTTCGCCCCCAGGTTTGGCTGCTGGGTTTGTGCGGGAAATGTCTTGGCCACGGCCATTGATCAGGCTCAGATCAATATTGATTGGTTGCGCAGTGTCAATGGGAATGTGCCACAACTGGAATCAGCAATATTACGGGATTTGGAATTAACTTAATTCTGACGAAATCACCTGTGGTGATTGTGAAACCTGTTCCAGCTGCTTGGCTGTGGTCGAGCTCCATTGTTCTGAGAAGGGCAAAGCTCAAGTTTCAGTTTCACTTCCTGAATTCTCAGCCTATACATTGAGAAAGGCTGTGTTATCGTGAGTAGCCAAAGAAACACAGGCAGAGAAATGTCTCTGACAAAGCTCTCTCAGGATATCATCAAGATTCTGTGTTCTAATAATGGATCAATGTATTACAAGGATCTCCACAGGAAACTCTCTGGCAGCAATGCAGTCTCTGACATGCAACTGACCATGATTCTGAGAAACTCCAATCTGTTTACCATTGTCCAAGGAACAGGGCAGAAAGCAGTGGGATCTGAGCTGACATTGGACAGTCAAGTCATTGCCACCAGCAGCATCAGGGTCTGCAAAGATTACCCAAACAAGAAATGTGAAGATTGTGGCCAGCTTCATCTCTGCAGATTTTTCATTTTTGGCAACTGCAAATACGCGGAAGAAAGGTAATCATCAGGTCATTTACAATTAACAGCAATTACTGAATCAATGTGTGACACTGTTAATAATTAAGATAATAGAAACCTGAAGTCAAGAGGCAAAATTTAAGCTACTATTTATGAAATATGTCAGTCAGTCGTATTCCATTGTCATTGTAAACAATCTATTGTTTGTTCCTTGTGTCCATGAAGTGTAAGTTAGAAGGGAGATATTGCTCAGTTGTTGCAGCAAACTTTACACCCAGGAGAGTTTCAGTACATCTCCCACCTCACAAATGGGATGTAGGTTTTCCAATATTTCCTGAAAGACCCTCCTGGTGTTGATTGGTCTCTGTGCTGGGAGCCCGGCAGCCACTTCTGTAGGGAGAGGAAATGTCTAGGCCATAGAGAGGCACCCCAGGAGGTTTTCGCCCATGCCATTCTGATCACCTAACGTCTGTTGTTGCATTTACATTCAAAACTGTTCACTTTTGATTGTGGGTTTCCTGCGTGCGATTCTGACCTTGGGTGATTGTCTGTGTGGAGTTTGTACATTCCTCCCCGTGGGTTTCTTCCGGGTGCTCTGGTTTCCTCCCGCAGTCCAAAGATGTGCAGGTTAGGAATTGGCCGTGCTAAATTGCCCCTTAGTGTCCAAAGGCTAGGTGGGGTTGTGGGGATGGGGCGCAGGATTGGGTAGCGGGGACCGGCGCAGACTCAATGGGCCAAATGACCTCCATCAGCACTGCAGGGGTTCTATGATTCCTCCGACAGTCCAAAGAAGCGCAGGTTTGGTGGAATTGGGCAGCATGGTAGCACAGTGGTTGGCACTGTTGCTTCACAGCTCCAGGATCTCGGGTTTGATTCCCGGCTTGGGTGACTGTCTGTGCGGAGTCTGCACGTTCTCCCCGTGTCTGCGTGGGTTTCCTCCGGGTGCTCCGGTTCCTGTCACGGTCCAAAGATGTGCAGATTAGGTGGATTGGCCGTGATAAATTGTCAAAGTGTCCAAAAATATTAAGTGAGATTACGGGGATAGGGTGGATGCATGGGCTTGAGTAGGGTTCTCTTTCCATGGGCCGGTGCAGACTCAATGGGCCGAATGGTCTCCTTCAGAACTGTAAGTTCGATGATTGTATGATTGGTCAGGTTAGGTGGGGCTCCTAGGTTATGGGGATAGGGTAGGAATTGGGCTTAGGTGGGGTGCACTTTCAGAGGGTCAGTACAGACTCAATGGGCCAAATGGCCTCCTTCTGCACTGTTGGAATTCTATTGTGCAAAAAGTTCCAAAATCCAGGAAAGCTCTAGTAAGCAGACAAAAAGAGAAGTGACGGGAAAGGAAGGAGTCCCAGGGAGCAAACAAAGATGGGAAATAATTTTGACATTGCACCAAAATCCCTTGGTAATTTTCAGATTCCCCTCACAACTAACTTACTGATAATCTATACCGAACTGGTAGTAATATATACACTGCTGAAAAATTCTGCTGTTAACATTTGCATCGAATGAGTGTCAGTTTGAGTGGTATTAACGATAGTAAAATAGAGAGCGGAGGCTCTTGTACTTTCCTCTTTATTGTATTGAGAGAAACAGGTGAGAGATTGTAGAAGCATTAGTCACAACGTTCAAAAACTCTCCAGATTTGATAATTCTGCCCTTTGCATTGCAAGATTTGCATTTTAAAAATTTGACTCCTGAGAGATGGGAATCAGTGGCGAAAGCAGGATTTCTTTCCCATTCTGAAATGTCAACTCATTATTTAGGAAACGAGCCAGGGAGAAACCAGCAAACTACAGACATGTCAGTTTAATGTCAGCTGTGTGGAATTTACTAGAATTGATCATTCAGGATAGTTTGTCTGAACACAGCTGACCTGTGAGTGTTGGCATGAATCAGTGCGGGGTAGGTCATGTTTTCAGTCGGGTTTTTTGAGGTTACAAACATGGTGGACAGGTGAATATCTATGTGTTAGGATTAACCCATAAGTTATTCCACAAAAAATGAGCTTGAACGGCCTTGGTTTTCGTATGTATTAATTTTACAATGATCATTATCATAGCTAATGACCGCACATATGCAATTATACATAAACAAAAAATGAGCTTGAACGGCCTTGGTTTTCGTATGTATTAATTTTACAATGATCATTATCATAGCTAATGACCGCACATATGCAATTATACATAAACCTGAGATACAACAAGGAATTTCCACATAATTCACTGTTCTTGGGTTTATGGGAAACCGTTGACTCGACCTCGACTCTCAGCCCACTGAGGTTTATCCTGACACCCTCTGAATTAATAACACCTCACATTCTCACCACTTCCCCACGGTAGGCTATTGCAGAAAATACGGAGGCATGGGATCCAGGGTGATTTAGCAGTTTGGATCAGAAATTGGCTAGTTGGAAGAAGACAAAAGGTGGTGGTTGATGGGAAATGTTCAGCCTGGAGTCCAGTTACTAGTGGTGTCCCACAAGGACACTTGTTTTGGGGCCACTGCTGTTTGTCATTTTTATAAATGTCATTTTATAAATTTATAAAAGCTCATATCAAAGCTCCAAAACCTAGGACTTGGCTCTCCACTCTGCAACTGGATCCTTGACTTTCTGACCAACAGACCACAGTCAGTAAGAATGAACACCAACACCTCCTCCACAATAGTCCTCAATACCAGTGCCCCGCAAGGCTGCGTACTTAGCCCCCTACTCTACTCCCTGTACACACACGACTGCGTGGCAAAACTTGGTTCCAACTCCATCGACAAGTTTGCTGACGATACGACCATAGTGGGCCGGATCTCGAATAACGATGAGTCCGAATACAGGAGGGAGATAGAGAACCTAGTGGAGTGGTGTAACGACAACAATCTCTCCCTCAATGCCAGCAAAACTAAAGAGCTGGTCATCGACTTCAGGAAGCAAAGTACTGTACACACCCCTGTCAGCATCAATGGAGCCGAGGTGGAGATGGTTAGCAGTTTCAAATTCCTAGGGGTGCACATCACCAAAAATTTATTCTGGTCCACTCACGTCGACGCTATCACCAAGAAAGCACAACAGCGCCTATACTTCCTCAGGAAACTAAGGAAATTCGGCATGTCCACATTAACCCTTACCAACTTTTACAGATGCACTACAGAAAGCATGCTATCGGGCTGCATCACAGCCTGGTATGGCAACTGCTCGGCCCAGGACCGCAAGGAACTTCAGAGAGTCGTGAATACCGCCCAGTCCATCACACGAACCTGCCTCCCATCCATTGATTCCATCTACACCTCCCGCTGCCGGGGGAAAGCAGGCAGCATAATCAAGGATCCCTCCCACCCGGCTTACTCACTTTTCCAACTTCTTCCATCGGGCAGGAGATTCAGAAGTCTGAGAACGCGCACGAACAGACTCAAAACAGCTTCTTCCCCACTGTCACCAGACTCCTAAATGACCCTCTTATTGACTGACCTCATTAACACTACACCCTGTATGCTTCAACCGATGCCAATGCTTATGTAGTTACATAGTATATCTTGTGTTGCCCTATTATGTATTCTCATGTATTTTCTTGAATTTTCTTTAATTCCCTTTTCTAATGATCTGTTGAGCTGCTTGCAGAAAAATACTTTTCACTGTACCTCGGTACACGTGACAATAAACAAACAAATCCAACAAATGACCTGGAGGAGGACGTAGAAGGATGGGCGAGTAAATTTGCAGATGACACTAAAGTCGGTGGAGTTGTGGACAGTGCGGAAGGATGTTACAAGTTACAGAGGGACATAGATAAGCTGCAGAGCTGGCTGAGAGGTGGCAAATGGAGTTTAATGCAGAAAAGTGTGAGGTGATTCATTTTGGAAGGAATAACAGGAAGACAGAGTACTGGGCTAATGATAAGATTATTAGTCGTGTGGATGAGCAGAGAGATCTCGGTGTCCATGTACATAGGTCCCTGAAAGTTGCCACCCAGGTTGAGAGGGTTGTTAAGAAGGCGACGGTGTGTTAGCTTTTATTGGTAGAGGAATTGAGTTTCGGAGCCATGAGGTCATGTTGCAGCTGTACAAAACTCTGGTGTGGCCACATTTGGAGTATTGCATGCAGTTCTGGTCGCTGTATTATAGGAAGGATGTGGAAGCATTGGAAAGGGTGCAGAGGAGATTTACCAGGATGTTGCCTGGTATGGAGGGAAGATCTTCTGAGGAAAGGTTGATGGACTTGAGGCTGTTTTCGTTAGAGGGAAGAAGGTTAAGAGGTGACTTAGTTGAGGCATACAAGATGATCAGAGGATTAGATAGGGTGGACAGTGAGAGCCTTTTTCCTCCGATGGTGATGTCTAGCACAAGGGGACATAGATATAGGACAGATGTCAGAGGTAGGCTCTTTACTCAGAGAGTAGTAAGGGCGTGGACTGCCCTGCCTGCAACAGTAGTGGACTCGCCAACACTAAGGGCATTCAAATGGTCATTGGATAGACATATGGACGATAAGGGAATAGTGTAGATGGGCTTTAGAGTGGTTTCACAGGTCGGCACAACATCAAGTCCGAAGGGCCTGTACTGCGCTGTAATGTTCTATGTTCCTCCACTAAAGCCTCCAGTGAATTATTGAATGATTTTTGTGGCCATTATTGAGTCTTTCCCTTAACCAAAAGGGCTTTTCAAACTACTTTCAGCACCTCTTCCAGTCAAAATACAGTAAGCCGTTTTACAACACCAGGTTAAAGTCCAACATGTTTGTTTCAAACACTAGCTTTCGGAGCACTGCTCCTTCCTCTTCATTCACCTGAGGAAGGAGCTGCGCTTCGAAAGCTAGTGATTTGAAACAAACCTGTTGGACTTTAACCTGGTGTTGTAAGACTTCTTACTGTGCTCACCCCAGTCCAACGCCGGCATCTCCACATCAAGTCAAAATACACTTCTGCCTGAAGAGATGCACACTAACCTCAAATGGTGTTAGCCCCTCATGATTTTTCACCGCTGTTTAGGATTGTAACCATTCAGCAGTGAGCTTCACAGCGGTTACATGTTAGAATCATTTGCATTTGCCAGCAGCGTGAAGTGTTCCTATTTTTTGCATTGGAAGCAATAAGCATGGAGTATTTCCACATCATTACAGCTGACTGACCAACATTTCACGGCTCCTAAACCTTATTGTGGTTCTTTCTACCATTTTGTGACACACACATTTATTTGTAGAGTTTGCAAAACCCACAGTGTCACAGCATCGATCAGTGAAGTGTGTCACAAAGTGCACCTACGAATAAGGGCAACTGATGTTTAAATTTTCATTCAAGCGATGTGGTGTTGCGGGCAGTGTCGCAATGTATTGCCAGTTTCCAATTGTCCCGGAGAAGGGTATTGTTGAGCCATCCTGTTGAATTGTTGTAGTTGGTGCATTCACAACATTGTCCGTGAGGGAGTTCCAGGATTTTGACCCAATGATTATAAAGAAATGGCGATATATTTCCAAATCAGGATGGTGTGCGAGTGGGAGACGAACTTACCGTACACAGGCTGTCTATGACAGAGAGGTTGTGGGTTTGGGAGGCATTGAAGGAGTTGTGAATTGGAGCAGTGAATTTTACAGACGGTACACATTGCTGCTACTGTGCATTGGTCATGGTGAGAATGAATGTTTAAGATGGTGGTTCAAGTCGGCTGCTTTGTCTTTGACGGTTTGAGGTTCTTGGGTGTTGAACGAGCTGCACTCATTCAGGTGGGAGGGATGCGATGTACCGTCAGATTGGCACTCCTCCCCGACTTACTGACCTTGCATCGGAGCTCCACATTTCTCACCCGCACTCCCAAACAGGATGTCCTCAGAAATGTGGAGCTTATGGGGCAGCGCGGTGGCACAGTGGGTTAGCCCTGCTGCCTCACGGCGCTGAGGTCCCAGGTTTGATCCCGGCTCTGGGTCACTGTCCGTGTGGAGTTTGCATATTCTCCCAGTATCTGCGTGGGTTTCGCCCCACAACCCAAAGATGTGCAGGCTAGGTGGATTGGCCATGCTAAATTGCCTCTTTAATTGAAAAAAATTAATTGGATGCTCTAAAATAAAAAAAAAAAGAAATGTGGAGCTTCCAGTCTTTCCTCTCAGTGTAGGAGCATCGGGGGAGAAGCCTAAGCCATTTCCCTTTTTTACAATTCCAGCTGTTGTGTTCCAGTCAGTTTAAATCAGGTTTGTCCAACCATATGGCAGGCCATGTGTCAATTTTTGTTCACACACAAGGGGCCGATGAGCAAATTTCAGAATAATAAGATTTGGCAGAACATTGAACATGAATGTCAGAAAATAAAGCTGGAACATGCATAGTAATAACTTGCCAAGGAAAAAAATGTCAAACCAATAAAATGATTCTGTACAAGCCCTTTGCTGTTGTTTAATGGGCGGCACCGTGGCACAGTGGTTAGCACTGCTGCCTCAGTGCCAGGGGCCCGATGTCAATTCCAGCCTCTGGTGACTGTGTATGGAGTCTGCACGTTCTCCCCGTGTCTGCGTGGGTTTCCTCCGGGTGCTCCGGTTTCCTCCCACAGTCCAAAGATGTGCTGTTGGGTAATTTGGACATTCTGAATTCTCCCTCTGCGTACCCGAACAGGTGCCAGAATGTGGCAACTGGGGGATTTTCACGGTAACTTCATTGAAGTGTTAATGTAAGCCTACTTGTGACAACAAAGGTTATTATTATTTGGATCATCCTCCGCTATTTCCGCGAACTCCAACATGATGCCGCCACCCTCACCCCTCGTCTCCGGCAGCATTCCACAGGGACCACTCCCTCACTAACATCCTGGTCCACTCCTCCATCACCCCCAACTCCTCATCCCCCGGCAGCATAGGGGGGAAGTGAAGGCTTCAGTTTGGTCCCCGATACGGGGGAACCACCGGTTTGTACCAGGGAGGATACATGGAGGGTTTCTGAGTTGGCACAGGGCTGGGATCAGGCGGATGGGGGAACCTCTTCCTCGACGGGAAGTTTGCGACCTTAGAGGAGTTGGAGGGGAAGTGGGATTTCCCCCAAGGGAATTCGTTTAGGTATGTGCAGATTAGGGCGTTTGTTAGGCGGCAGGTGACGGAGTTTCCATTATTGCCGCCAAGGGGGGTTCAGGATAGGGTGCTCTCGGGGATGTGGGTCGGTGAGGGTAGGATCTCTGCAATTTATCAGGTGGTGCAGGAGGTGGAGGAGGCCTCGGTGGAGGAGCTGAAAGCGAAGTGGGAGCAGGAGTTGGGGGAGGAGATCGACGAGGGGACGTGGACAGACGCCCTGGGGAGGGTGAATTCTTCCTCCTTCTTGCACACGGCTTAGTCTAATCCAACTAAAGGTGCTGCATAGGGCGCATATGACTAGGGCCAGGCTGAGCCGGTTGTTTGGGGGTGAGGACAGGTGTGGGAGGTGTTCGGGAGGTCCAGCGAATCACACCCACATGTTCTGGGCGTGTCCGGCATTGGAGGGGTTCTGGAAGGGGGTGGCGGGGACCCTGTCCAAGGTGGTCGGGTTCCAGGGTGGAGCCGGACTGGGGGCTCGCGATCTTTGGGGTAGCTTCAGAGCCGGGAGTGCAGGAGGCGAGAGAGGCCGGTACCCTGGCCTTTGCGTCTCTAGTAGCCCAGCGCAGGATCCTGTTACAGTGGAGGGACGCGAAGCCCCCGAGCCCGGAATCCTGGATCAGTGACATGGCCGGGTTCATTAAACTGGAGAGGGTCAAGTTTGCCCTGAGGGGGTCGGTACAAGGGTTCTTCCGGCGGTGGCAGCCTTTTCTCGATTTCCTGGTGGAGCATTGGAGGGTGGTCAACTTCAGCAGCAACCCGGGGGGATTGAGGGGGGGGGGGGGGGGCTACGGGTTTGTTATGGGGGTTTGTTCTCATGGTTTTACGCTTATTTCTTTTTCTTGTTGTTAATTTATTGTTTCTGTATTGGGGGGAGGGGTTACTGTTATTGTTTCTGTATTGGGGGAGGGGTTACTGTTATTGTTTCTGTATTGGGGGGGAGGGGTTACTGTTATTGTTTCTGTATTGGGGGAGGGGTTACTGTTATTGTTTCTGTATTGGGGGGAGGGGTTACTGTTATTGTTTTTTGTATTGGAGGGAGGGGTTACTGATTTTTTTGTTGTGATAAAATTTGTTGTTGAAAATTTTGAATAAAAATTATTAAAAAAACAAAAACTCATCCCCTTCTTTCACCTTCCATTCCAATTGCAAAAGATGCAGCATCTTCCTCTTCACCTTCTCTCTCCTCACTGTTCCAGGCCTCAAGTTCTCCTTTCAGGGGCAGCACGGTAGCATTGTGGATAGCACAATCGCTTCACAGCTCCAGGGTCCCAGGTTCGATTCCGGCTTGGGTCACTGTCTGTGCGGAGTTTGCACGTTCTCCCCGTGTCTGCGTGGGTTTCCCCCGGGTGCTCCGGTTTCCTCCCACAGTCCAAAGATGTGCAGGTTAGGTGGATTGGCCGTGATAAATTGCCCTTAGTGTCCAAAATTGCCCTTAGAGTTGGGTGGGGTTACTGGGTTATGGGGATAGGGTGGAGGTGTTAACCTTGGGTAGGGTGCTCTTTCCAGGAGCCGGTGCAGACTCGATGGGCCGAATGGCCTCCTTCTGCACTGTAAATTCTATGTATGTAAGGTGAAGCAGCATTTCACTTGCACCTCCTTCAATTTGGTCCATTGTATTTGCTGCTCCCAATGTGGTCCTCTCTACACTGGGGAGACTAGATGCAGACTGGGTGACCGCTTTGCGGAACACCTCCACTCAGTCCACAAGCAGGACCCCAACAGTCTTCTTATTTGCCATTTTAACTCAGCAGCTTGCTCTCAGGCCCACCATGTCTGTCCTGAATCTGCTGCATTGCTCCAGTGAAGTCCGGTGTAAACTGGAGTAGCAGCATCTCTGTGGTAAACCACTATTTGATGTATGGTAGGACCTGTACTACAGGTACGTCGGTAGTCCTTGCCTGCTGGCTCCGCCCAGTAGGCAGAGTATAAATATGTGTGTCCTTCGTGTAGCAGCCATTTCGCCAGCTGCTGTGGGAGGCCACACATCTTATAGCAATAAAGGCTCAGTTGTATCCAACTCTTATCTTTGTGCGATTGATCGTGCATCAATTTATTGCTCTACGATTTGCAGAAGGGGGACCTCCGTATCAAGCCGGATGGCCTGCAGCTGGATCCGCAATCAAGCGACGCCAAAAAGGACTTTCAGCACTGGCTAGCTTGTTTCGAGGCGGACATCAACTCGGCGCCAAGCCCTGTTCCGGAGGCTCAGAAAATACAGATACGAGGTTGAGCGCCAACGTCTTTCCGCTGATCCAGGACGCGCCAAACTACGCCGAAGCCATGACGCTACTTAAAGAAAATTACGCCCAGAAGACGAACACGCCCTTCACCAGGCACGTGCTCGCTACTCACTCTCAACTCCCTGGTGAGTCCATAGAATACTTCCGGCGGGCCCTAATCCCACTAGTCCGGGACTGTGACTGTCAGGCCGTTACAGTCACTGAACACTCTAACCTCCTTATGCGGGACGCTTTTGTTACGGGGATTGGGTCGGACCTCATACGCAGTGACTTTTAGAAGGGGCCACGCTCAATCTCGCAGAGACAAAGAAGCTAGCGCTCTCTATGACGGTCGCCTCGCACAATGTTCAGGCCTACACCCCAGCTACGTGGCCCACCCCTCCTACGCATCATGGACCCCACCGACGGCCGCCTCAGTGGGGGCCTTACCCAGCCAATACGCCTGCGCCACATGCCAGCCAGTAAACCCCAGCCAGCAGAAACACCCCCGCCAACACAGCCCGGCCCGTGCTGCCCTTTTTAAGGCTTGCAGTAAGAAGGGGCACTTCGCCGCGGTGTGCCAGGCTCGCGCAGTCCCCGCTATCGCCCCCACCCCCCTTGTTTACGGCCAATGGGCGCCGCCATCTTCTCCTCCTCAGACCAAGCGCAGCCAGTGGGCGCCGCCATCTTCCCCTCTGCGCGGCACGTGCGGTCCATGGGCACCGCCATCTTTCTCAAACACCACCACGTGCGGCCTATGGGCGCTGCCATTTTGTCCTCCCCAAGACCTTCAGGTGTCACCATCTTGTCTCCCCCTTGGCACATGGGCACCGCCAGCGTTCCTGGACCCGTGCCCCCCCCGGGCACCCATCATCCGACACCAGCAACGACCAAACACGACTCGCCTCAGTGACCATCGACCAGTCTCGTCCGCACAACCTGGCCACCGCATCGACCAGCGTTAAGATCGACGGACACGTGACCTCTTGCCTGCTGGACTCCGGGAGCACCAAAAGCTTCATCCACCCGGATACGGTAAGGCGCTGCTCCCTCGTGGTACACCCCGCCAACCAAAGAATCTCCCTGGCCTCCAGATCCCATTCCGTGGCGATCCAGGGGTACTGTACGGTCACACTCACGGTCCAGGGCGTAGAATCCAGCGGCTTCCCCCTCTACATCCTCCCTAACCTCTGTGCTGCCCTACTACGCGGCCCGGACTTCCAGTGCAATCTCCAGAGCCTAACCCTGAAATTTGGCGGGCCCCTACCACCCCTCACTGTGTGCGGCCTCGCGACCCTAAAGGTCGATCCTTCTTCCCTTTTCGCAAATCTAACCTCGAATTGCAAACCCGTCGCCACCAGGAGCAGATGGTACAGCATCCAGGACAGGACCTTCATCAGGTCCGAGGTCCAGCGACTGCTTCAGGAAGGCATCATCGAGGCCAGCAACAGCCCTTGGAGAGCCCAAGTGGTAGTCGTTAAAACTGGGGAGAAACACAGAATGGCCGTGGACTACAGCCAGACCATCAATTGGTACACGCAGCTCAACGCGTACCCCCTCCCACACATATCTAATATGGTCTATCAGATTGCACAGTACCTGGTCTTCTCAACGGTAGACCTTAAATCCGCCTACCACCAGCTCCCCATCCGTAAAGCGGACCATCCATACACGGCCTTCGAGGCAGACGGTCGCCTCTATCACTTCCTCAGGGTTCCCTTTGGCGTCACCAACGGGGTCTCGGTCTTCCAAAGGGAGATGGACCGAATGGTCGACCGGTACGGTTTGCTGTACCTAGACAACATCACCATCTGCGGCCATGATCCGCAGGACCACGATGCCAACATTGCCAAATTTCTCCACACCTCCACTCTCCTAAACCTCACCTACAACAAGTGCATGCTTAGTATGAACCGCTTAGCCATCCTCGGCTACGTGGTCCAGAACGGAGTTCTGGGGCCCGATCCCGACCGCATGCACCCCCTCATGGAGCTCCCCTCCTCCACTGCCCCAAGGCTCTCAAACGCTGTCTGGGGCTCTTTTCATACTACGCCCAGTGGGTCCCAAACTATGCGGACAAGGCCTGCCCACTCATACAGTCCACCCATTTTCCCCTGACGGCCGAGGCTTAACAGGTCTTCGCCCGTATCAGAGCCGATATCGCTAAGGCCGGGTTGCACGCAGTAGACGAGACGCTGCCCTGTCAAATGGAATGCGACGCATCAGACGTCGCCCTAGCCGCCACGCTCCATCAGGCAGGCAGACCCGTGGCATTCTTTTCCCGCACCCTTCATGCCTCAGAAATTCGGCACTCATCCATCGAAAAAGAGGCCCAAGCCATCGTTGAAGCTGTGCGGCATTGGAGGCATTACCTGGCCGGCAGGAGATTCACTCTCCTCACTGACCAACGGTCGGTAGCCTTCATGTTCAATAACACACAGCGGGGCAAGATCAAGAATGATAAGATCTTGAGGTGGAGGATCGAGCTCTCCACCTACAATTACGAGATTTTGTATCGCCCCAGCAAGCTCAACGAGCCCCCCGATGCCCTATCCCGAGGTACATGCGCCAGCGCTCAAATACATAAGAACATAAGAACTAGGAGCAGGAGTAGGCTATCTGGCCCCTCGAGCCTGCTCCACCATTCAATGAGATCATGGCTGATCTATTGTGGACTCAGCTCCACTTTCCGGCCCGAACACCATAACCATTAATCCCTTTATTCTTCAAAAAACTATCTATCTTTACCGTAAAAACATTTAATGAAGGAGCCTCAACTGCTTCACTGGGCAAGGAATTCCATAGATTCACAACCCTTTGGGTGAAGAGGTTCCTCCTAAAAGAGACCGACTCCGGGCCCTGCACGACCGCCTTTGTCACCCAGGAGTCACACAGTTGTACCATTTCATCGAGGCCTGCAATCTGCCCTACTCCGTTGAGGAAGTACGGACAGTCACCAGGGACTGCCAGGTCTGTGCGGAGTGTAAACTGCACTTCTACCGGCCGGACCGCGCATGCCTGGTGAAGGCCTCCCGCCTCTTTGAACGCCTCAGCGTGGATTTCAAAGGGCCCCTCCCCTCCACCGACCGCAACACGTACTTTCTCAGTGTGGTCGATGAATATTCCCGATTCCCCTTTGCCGTCCCATGCTCCGACATGACGTCTGCCACTGTCATCAAAGCCCTCAACACCATCTTCGCTCTGTTCGGTTTCCCTGCCTACGCCCACAGCAACCGGGGATCCTCATTTATGAGCGATGAGCTGCGCCAGTACCTGCTCAACAGGGGCATTGCCTCGAGCAGGACACCCAGCTACAACCCCCGGGGAAACGGGCAGATGGAGCGGGAGAATGGGACGGTCTGGAGGGCCGTCCAACTGACCCTATGGTCCAGAAATCTCCCGGCCTCCTGCTGGCAGGAGGTCCTTCCCGACGCACTCCACTCCATTCGGTCGCTCCTGTGCACCACGACTAATGAAACCCCCCCATGAACGTCTCTTTGCCTTCCCCAGGAAGTCCACCTCCGGGGTATCGCTCCCAACATGGCTGGCAGCACCAGGACCGTTTTCCTCCGTAGACACGTTCAACTCCACAAGTCGGACCCATTGGTTGAGAGGGTACAGCTACTTCACGCCAACCCGCAGTACGCTTACGTAGAGTACCCCGACGGCCGCCAAGACACAGTCTCCCTCAGGGATCTGGCACCAGCTGGTTCCCCACCCCCCCCCCCCCCCCCCCCCCCCGCCCCCGCTCCAGGACACTCCGCCCTCCCCTTGCCCACACCCGGGGATGAAGAGGATTCCGACACGCTCCCGGAGTCTCCGAAGACCAAGCCGCCGCTGGAGTCGCCACCAGCACTGCGCCGCTCTCTACAACAGATTAAGGCACCGGACCGCCTGAATTTATCATTTTAACTCTACGTTTAAAACACAATTTCCTGTATATAGTTCTCCACCACTCCCGCCGGACTCATTTTTAATAGGGGGTGAATGTGGTAGTCACCACTGATGTATGTATTGTATATAGAGAATGTTGTTATAGGTGCGTTACGGTAAGGCCCCTGTACTACAGGTACGGTGGTAGATCCCTGCCTGCTGGCACCGCCCAGTAGATGGAGTATAAATATGTGTGCTCCCCGTACAGCAGCCATTTGAGAGAAAACAAAATGTCTCTTGAAGTCCAGTGGACCAGTTAGAGGTTTAACCGGTCCGGGACCTTGATGCTGGGTGCGACGCAGTGGTGGCGACGATTCCGATGCTGGTCTGGTCTTCGGTGACTCCGGGAGCGTGCCAAAATCCTCTTCCTCCTCGGGCGTGGGCAGGGGGAGGACGGATGGTCCTGGGAGTGTTGATGCTGGGAGCGCCGGGAGAGGGGAGGGTGGCACCGGGCCGGAGGGGTGTGTGTGTGTGTGGAACCTGCTGGTGCCAGGTCCCTGTGGGAGACAGTATCCTGGGGCCATCGGGGTACGCCACGTAGGCATACTGTGGGTTTGCATGGAGCAACTGCACCCTCTCCACCAATGGGTCCGCCTTGTGGAGTCGGACGTGCCTACGGAGCAGGACCGGTCCTGGAGCTGCTGCCAAGTGGGGAGTGACACCCCGGATGTGGGCTTCCTGGGGAAGGTTAAAAAGACGTTCATGGGGTGTGTTGTCGTGATCGAATGGAGTGTAGTGCATCAGGGAGGACCTGCTGCCAGCGGGAGGCTGGGAGGTTCCTGGACCATAGGGCCAGTTGGATGGCCCTCCAAGCCGTCCCGTTCTCCCTCTCTACCTGCCCGTTTCCCCGGGGGTTGTAGCTGGTTGTCCTGCTGGAGGCGATACCCCTGCTGAGCAGCAACTGACGCAGCCCATCGCTCATGAACGAGGATCCCCTGTCACTGTGGATGTAGGCGGGGAAACCGAACAGAGCGAAGATGGTGTTGAGGGCCTTGATGACGGTGGCAGACGTCATATCGCGACATGGGATGGCAAAGGGGAATCTGGAGTACTCATCGACCACACTGAGAAAATACGGTTGGTGGAGGGGGGGGGGGTCCTTTGAAGTCCACGCTGGGAAGGGCGGGAGGCCTTCACCAAGCGCGCACGGTCTGGCCGGTAGAAGTGCAGTTTACACTCCGCGCAGACCTGGCAGTCTCTGTTGATCGCCCTGACTTCCTCGATGGAGTAGGGCAGGTTGCGGGACTTGATGAAATGGTAAAAACGGGTGACTCCTGGGTGACAGAGGTTGTCGTGCAGGGTGCAGAGTCGGTCCACTTGTGCGCTGGCACATGTACCTCGGGATAGGGCATCGGGGGGATTGTTGAGCTTGCTGGGGCAATACAAAATCTTGTAGTTGTAGGTGGAGAGCTCGATCCTCCACCTCAAGATTCAATCATTTTTGATCTTGCCCCATTGTGTGTTGGTAAACATGAAGGCTACTGACCGTTGGTCAGTGAGGAGAGTGAATCACCTGCCGGCTAGATAATGGCTCCAATGCCGCACAGCTTCACGATGGCTTGGGCCTCCTTTTCGGCGGAGGAGTGCCGAATTTCGGAGGCATGGATGGTGCAGGAAACAAATGCCATGGGTCTGCCTGCCTGGTTGAGGGTGGTGGCCAGAGTGACGTCTGATGCATCGCCCTCCAGTTAGAATGGTAACGTCTCGTCGACCGCGTGCATCGCGGCCTTGGCGATGTCGGCCTTGATACGGTTGAAGGCCTGGTGAGCCTCGGCCGTTAGTGGGAAAACGGAGGATTTGATGAGTGGGCGGGCCTTGTCCGTATAGTTTGGGACCCACTGGGCGTAATACGAAAAGAAACCCAGGCATCGTTTGAGGGCTTTGGGGCAGTGGGGGAGGGGGAGTTCCATGAGGGGGCGCATGCGATCGGGGTCGGGCCCCAGAATTCCGTTCTGGACCACATAGCCGAGGATGGCGAATCGGTTTGTGCTGAACACGCACTTCTTGTTATATGTGAGGTTGAGGAGAGTGGCGGTGTGGAGAAATTTGGCACGGTTGGCGTCATGGTCCTGCTGATCGTGGACGCAGATGGTGACATTGTCTAGGTACGGGAAGGTGGCCCTCAGTCCGTATTGGTTAACCATTCGGTCCATCTCCCGTTGGAAGACCGAGACCCCGTTGGTGACACCGAAGGGGACCCTAAGAAAGTGGTAAAGGCGGCCGTCTGCTTTGAATGAGCCCCACATGTTGCGAGTCGAGCAAGATGGCAGTGTCCATTGGCTGCACGTGGGGGGTGCAGGGACAATAGCAGCGATTGAGCGGGCCTGGCACACTGCAACAAAATGTCCCTTCTTGCCACAGGCCTTGCAGAGGGTGCTCCGCGCCGGGCAGCGCTGTCGGGGGTGTTTTGATGCCCACAGAAGTAGCATTTGGGCCCCCCAGGATTGGTTGGCTGCCGTGCGGCACAGGCGTGGGGCTAGCTGAGTGCGGTCGCTGATGGGGTCCACGATGGGGCGGCCGTCTGCGGAGTCCACCTTCGACCGGAGGCCGCACGGTTGGGGGCGTAGGCCTGAATGTTACGTGATGTGACCGTAAGTGAGAGCGCTAGTATTTTGGTCGCCACGAGGTCGAGCGTGGTCCCTTCTAAGTGGCGTTGGTGGATGTAGTCAGACCCTATGCCCGTAACAAATGCGTCTCTCTTCAGCAAATTTGAGTGTTCTGTGGCCGAAACGGCCTCACGGTCATAGTCTCTAACTAGGGCGAGCAGGGTGCGCCAGAAATCTTCCAGCGGCTCACCGGGAAGTTGGCACCGCATGGAGTGGAGATGCCTGCCGTAGATTTTGTTAGTCCGCTGAGCGTAGTTTCCCTTCAGTAGCGCCATGGCCTCTGCGTAGCACATCCTGGACGAGTGGAAAGACGTTGGAACTCAGCCGCGTGTGAAGGATCTGGAGCTTCTGTGACTCTGGGATTGTGTCTGGCGCAGACCCGATGTCGCTTCAAAACAGGCTAGCCAGTGTTCAAAGTCCTTTTTGGCGTTGTCTGCTTGAGAATGCAGCTGCAGGCGATCCGGCTTGATGCGGAGGTCCATCTCTGAAAAATCTCAGTGTAATAAATTGATGCACTATCAATTACACAAAGACGAGAGTTGGATGCAATCGAGGCTTTATTACACTGAGATGTGTGGCCTCCTACAGCAGCTGACGAAATGGCTGCTGTATGGGGAGCACACATATTTATACTCTGCTTACTGGGCGGAGCCAGCAGGCAGGTATCTACCCCTGTACCTGTAGTACAGGGACCTTACGTAAAGCACCTATAACAACATCCTCTATATACAATATATACATCAATGGTGACTACCACAGGGAGTATTCCTTTTTCTCACATGTTTATAGGGAGTGTTCAAGAATCAACTTTTTTGTGGTGAGCCGTGAGGTTTCGGTTGGGGTGGAGGGAGCAGAGTATGCGGGGATAGTAATCTCAGAACATGGGTCCCACTGGCTGAAGATTCGGCTTCGATCGTGGCGGGAGCAAAGGTCAGGGTGGAAACTCGATTTCTGAGTTGTTGCCAGATAGACGGTTTTGTGATAAAGTGCGGGCTGCGATTAAAGACTATGTCGAATTGAACCAAAACAGGGAGGTGATGGCAGCCACATTCTGAAAAGCACTGAAAGCAATGGTTCGAGGGGAGATTATCTCGTACAAGGCACATGCGGATAGGGAAAGGAGGGGAGGGTGGGGGGGGGGGGGGGAGTATGAGTGGTTAATGAACAAGATAGTTGAGGTAGATAGGGGGTACACGAGGGCGCCCCCCACGGACGGATTGGCGAGGAGGAAAACATTTCAAGAAACTTTGATAGGTTGACGACGGGGAGGGCGGTAGGGCAACTGCGTAGGGCAAGGGGGTGCAGTACGAATATGGGGAGAAGGTGAGTTGAATGTTAGTGCGTCAGCTACGGATGCAGGCCATTTCCAGAGAAATATTGAGGATAGAGACCGAGGCAGGTGAGCCTTGGAAGATACACGGGCCATTTAGGGATTATTATAAGGAGCTGTATCGGGCAGATCGGGGGGCGGGGGAGGTGAAGAGGGGGGCATGGGACAGTTCTTAGATGAACTGGAGTTTCCACAGTTGGAGAAAGCGAAGAGGCAACGCTAGGGGAGCCTTTAGGGCTGAGGGAGGGACTGGACAGTATCAGGGGTATGAAGACAGGGAAGACCCAGGGGCCCAATGACTACCCGGCGGAATTCTATAAGGAGTTTTCTCTCCAAATTGTTTATGTTTTGTAACCTTATATGAACCCATATAAGTTTGGAATAAAATACATTGAAAAAAAGGACCTATGTCTGCCACGAAAGAGACGGATATTATAAATTGTAATCATATTGCATCGGCCTCTAATCTTTGTGTGTGAGATTTCTGAGACAAATGTGTGTGCTAATAAATAATCGCCTTTATTTTTAAACTTGAAAAAGTTCATTGCTGGAAATTATTCAATTGAGATCCCCCCCCCCCCCCCCCCCCTACCCCCACCACCCCTACCCCTACACAAACACACTGATTAGAGACAGTGAAAGAAAACAGACAAATTCTGTCTATGACAAATATCCCTGGCATTTACTGGTCCTTACCTAGATGTTGTTGAGGTCTTGCAGAACGTGGCCATAAACTGCTTCATTACCGAGGATGGAACTGAAAACTGTGCAATCATCACTCAGCTTTTTCACTCTAGACCTTATGATGGAGGAATGATCGTTATGGGTGGAGCTGAAGATGGCTGGGTCTAGGAGACTGTGATGGAGGAATGATCATTAATAATAATAATAATAATAATCGCTTATTGTCACAAGTAAGCTTCAATGAAGTTACTGTGAAAAGCCCCTAATGGTGCTGAATGGAGCTGAAGTTGGCTGGATCGGGGAGACTGTCTGAAGCAACTGGTGCAGCATTGCTTTGCGACTGAGATAATGGCCTGCAATAACCACAGCCATCTGCTTCTGAGTTCGGTCTGACCGCTCACTCAACTATTTTCTCCGTGACCTCCATTGAGTTCAATTTTACTGAGGCTTCTTGATGCTGCACTTGATCAACTGCTGCCTCGGTGCCAAGGACAGTCCTTCCAAACTCACCTCCAGAATTTAGCTTGTCAATGTTTGGACAAGGACTGTAATGAGATCCTGAGCTGAGTGGTCCAGCAGAATTCCAGCTGAGCATCAGTGAGCAGGTCATTGCTAAGTAAGTGTCACAGTTAGCATTGTCATAACACCTTCCATCATTTTGCTGATGATTCTAGGTAGACTGATGGGGCATTGTAGAGGTGGTGATGTAGTGATAATATCGCTGGACTAGTTATTCAGAGACCTGGGTTCAAATCCCACGCTGGCAGGTGGTGTAATTTAAATTTCGTAAAAATATGGAATTAATATTGGGAATTAAACAATTGTCGATTGTTGTAAAAGCCCAACTGGGCAAACTGCCGTCCTTACCTGGTCTAACCGACATGTGACTCCAACCCCACAGCAATGTGGTTGACTCTTTAATGCCCACTGAAGGCATTTTGTATCCAACCACTACAAACACAACAAACAGGAATGAAACTGAACAAACTGCCTGGCATCAAGCTGGGCACTGTGAACAACAATGGAAAACCTAGCCCTGCCAACTCTGCAAAGTCCTCATTATTAACATCTGGAATCGTGTGCCAAAATTAGACGAGCTGTCTCATAAAGTAGTCAAGCAACAGCTGACATAGCCGTACCCATGGATCTGAGGGAATCGAGGGTTATGGGGATATGGTGGGAAAGTGGAGCTGAGGATTATCACATCAGATCAGTCATGATCCCATTGAATGGAGGGCCAGACTCGGTGGGCCGAATGGCCTACTTCTGCTACTACATCTTATGGTCCTATGGAATATTTTGCAAACATATTTTCCCCCGGCATTCACTTTTGCCAACCGGCCGACCTTTGGGACCCACGCCGGCCGACCTTTCCAACCCATGCCACATTCGCTTGCCTTTAATGCAAAAGGGGAGCCTGCTTGGTCCTCACCATCTCACTCCAGTCAGGATCACAGGAGGAGAGGGCAGTGCCCATATCAGGTGCTGACTTCAGCCAGTTCCTTGGTGCCGTCTTCATCTTTGTGAAAATGGAAAATCCAACCTCGCACATGTAGGTCGCGTGAAGGTCAATAGCAACAAAAGACGTGTTTTATTCAGCAGTGGATACTCCGAGGAGATGTTCCTCCACTTTGCCGATAGACTCATGGGTGTTATGTTTATGAAAATGTTTTTGAGTTTTCGTATTTTATATCCAACAATTCATAATTTACAAATTAGAAAACCGTGCTAAAAAACCAACGTATATATTTACAAGCAAGTATCTTCACTACAACTGGCCATGACCCCCTCCCCTTTAGTCTGCATACATATCTTACATTCCCCAATATGGCCAAAACACGGATTTACAAGCGTCTATTTACAGTTTGATTTGGGTCTTAGCTTTCCCTTGGACCAGTCTCCTGCAGCTTTGTCCCTGCCTCATGTGCTTTTGCCATGTTTCTAATGTGCTGTCACACCTCAGCTACAGCAGCGTAGTCTTTTAATTTGGAGTCGGCTGTAAGTTAATAACTAACTCTGGGGTCTCAGGGTCAACTGGAATTTTTCACCCACCACCTCCCTTTCAAAATCTGAAACATCTCCTCACATTTGCCAGTACGTCCCTGCATATAACACACAAGGGCTTTATATTCTTATTTGCATTGGCACAATTAACAAAACCATACCTCATGAAATCATCTTTATACTGCTTTGTTCCCGAGTTAATTTTCTTCTTTGTAGGCTGTTAACCAGGTGCCCTGGAGAATTGTACAGAGCTAACCCTAGACTTGGACTCTCCTGTGCAGCTCTCTCCAGCAGATACAGATGTGAGATCTTGTCCAGTAGGTACACTGCCTATTTGGGTCTCTGGCTGTCTCTTACTTGTTAGAAAATAATTCATCTTCAGTCCTCTTGCATTCCTGGCAACAGCTAGAAAATGCAAAAAGTTCTCCTCTGATTTGGCGGCAAAAGCAGATACATGGCGCTTGCCAAGTATGCGGGCGGAGCACATGATCTGCTTCCTGCTGCCAATTATGGTTAAAAGATTCCACACAGCCTCATATAGTTCTAATTTAACAGATAGTAATGACCGCTATTCTCAATTTAAAAGCTGATAGCGGCCGGGACCTGGGAGTGTCTCTCTGGCACCCACCCAACATCCGCCCACGACCCACCCTTGGTTAACGATCCGTACTTTGAAAACCGTGGTCTTATGGAATCTTACCTTACAGATAATGTCCCCGACAGCACTGGCAGGACTTACCCAGCAGAAATGGTGCACAGTGGTATACAGTTGAGAGAGAGTTGCCCTGATGGTCTGATTGCACCTGGTCAAATATGGGCAAGGAAATCTCCTATTGATGAATCAGTGCTTCTACATGTTGAACACCACTTGGAGGAACCCCTGAGGATGGGGACTTCAATGCCCATCACCAACAGTGGCTCGATAGTACCACCACACACCGAGCTGGCCGGGTCCTAAAGGACAATAGCTGCTAGACTGGGACTGCAACAGGTGGTGAGGAACCAACAAGAGGGAAAAACATATTTGACCTCATCCTCACCAATCTGCCTGCTGAAGATGCATTTGTACATGACGTTATGGGTAAAAGTGGCCACTGCACAGTCCTGTGGGGGCAAAGTCCCGTCTTCACGTTGAGGATACCCTCCATCGTGTTGTGTGGCACTATCACCTACTAAATGTGAGAGTCTTCGTACAGATCTAGCAGCTCAAGACTGGGAATCCATGAGGTGCTGTGGGCCATCAGCAGCAGCAGAATTGTATTCAACCACAATCCACAACCTCATCATAGATTATCATAGAATTTACAGTGCAGAAGGAGGCCATTCGGCCCATCGAGACTGCACTGGCTCTTGGAAAGAGCACCCTACCCGAGGTCAACGCCTCCACCCTATCCCCATAACCCAGTAACCCCACCCAACACTAAGGGCAATTTTGGACACTAAGGGCAATTTATCATGGCCAATCCACCTAACCTGCACATCTTTGGACTGTGGGAGGAAACCGGAGCACCCGGAGGAAACCCTCGCACACACGGGGAGGATGTGCAGACACGGCACAGACAGTGACACAAGCCGGAATCAAACCTGGGACCCTGGAGCTTTGAAGCCATTGTGCTATCCACAATGCTACCGTGCTGCCCTTAAGTTGGCCCGGCATATCCCCCACTCTACCATTACCACCAAGCCAGGGGATCAACCCTGGTTCAATGGAGAGTGCAGGAGAGCGTGCCAGGAGCAACATCAGGCATACTGAAAAATGAGGTGCCAACCTGGTGAAGCTACAACACAGGACTACTTGTGTACCAAACAGCATAAGCAGCAAGTAATAGACAGAGCCAAGCGATCCCACAATGAACACATCAGATCTAAGCTCTGCAGTCCTGCCACATCCAGCCGTGAATGGTGGTGGACAATTAAACAACTCACTGGAGGAGGAGGCTCCACAAATATCCCCATCCTCAATGATGGAGGAGCCCAGCACATCTGTGCAAAAGACAAGGTTGAAGCATTCGCAACAATCTTCAGCCAGAAGTGCTGAATGGATGATCCATCTCGGTCTCGTCCAGAGGTCCCCAGCCAATTACCGCCCTATCAGCCTATCTCCATTATCAGCAAAGTGATGGAAGGAGTCATCAGCAGTGCTATCAAGCAGCACATACTCAGCAATAACCTGCTCACGGACACTCAGTTTGGGTTCCGCCAGGGTCACTCAGCTCCTGACCTCATTACAGCCTTGGTTCAAACATGGACAAAGAGCTGAATGCCAGAGGTGAGGTGAGAGTGACTACCGTTGACAAAAAGGCAGCATTTGACCGAGTATGGCATCAAGGAGCCCGAGCAAAACTGGTCAATGGGAATCAGGGGGGAAACTCTCTGGTTGGAGTCTTACTTGGCACAACGGAAGATGGTTGTGGTAGTTGGACATCACTATAGGAGTTCCTCAGGGTAGTGTCCTCGGCCCAACCATCTTCAGCTGCTTGATCGATGACCTCCCTTCCATCATAAGTCCAGCACCACCACAGTCGGGGGAGGGCCGGACCGTGGGCAGGGGACACTTTATCAGGGGCACGAGAGCCGGCCAAAGGGGGGTGACTATTTTGCGGGCCGGGTCCGCAAGTGGCCGCTGCCATGTAGCACGGCGCGGATGCAGCAGTCCGCTGCTGTGTGCATGCACAGCCACCAACACGGCAATTCTTCGGGCCGTATCGGCAGCTAGAGCCGGGCCTCTTCTCTGCCGTCCTGCTAGCCTCCGGCTAAAAGGAAGATCGGTGTCCGTTTTCCGTCCCACTGTTCCCACGCCGGCGTGGGGGACATAGCCTCAGAATCGGAGAATCCAGCCCCTTGGTGCGGAACACCGGCGGGATTGTCCATTTTGCCGGCTGGTCAACGGGGTTTCCCATTGTGCGGCAGCCCCACACCGTTGGGAAACTCCCGGGCTGCCGGCAAATCCCAACGGAGGAGAATTCAGCCCCAGGTACCATGCAATGAGAATCCATCATTTACTTCTCTCCATTTTTTGCCATTTTGAGAAATTGGATTGTATTCTCGTGTGTCCCAGGTAGTTGGCAGAATATACTGGGCAAAGTCCATGTTTCATGGAGTTGTTTTTTCACAGCACCTTGTCCCAGTGGGAACAATGATATAACGAGGTGGAAATAGGCAGTCTTGGGGACAGTGCGGATTAGTGTTTGGAAGCCATAGTTTAGATTCTCTCCCATTTGAGACAGGTCGCTGATCACAGCCGTAAGATTAGTAAAAATATTGCAGTGGCTCCGCCCAGACCGAACAAGCAAATATCCTGGAAGGGTCTCCGACCGGAAGAAAATCCGAGATGGAATTCTTCCATCCTGCCCCTGGTGGCAGCGGGAATCTCGGGGGAGCCAAAAAGACAGACACCCCGTGGTGTAAAATCATGTTGCAATGGGTTAATGGGTGAGGTGGGTCTTCTTGAGGCTGCCTGCCATTTGCCTCTGGGTTGCTGGCATCCTACACAGCTTGGTGAAGGCCGGTGGGTTGGAGAGGGTGATGGGAGTGTGAGGGTGATGGGTGCTGGACCGGTGTTGAATTGTGGCACCGGGACCTTCAAACCCGCCAGTTGATGATAGGCGGACGAACCAGTTGCCGGCTCGCCAAAGAGTCGGGGGGGGGGAAACTCACCTGCGCATAATTAATGAGCTCCCAAGTGGAGAATCTGACACGGGATTCTCCCCTACCCGGCGGAGGGACTTGGAGAATCCAGCCCCTGGCACGGGATTCCGCCTCTCTGTCCAGCGGGAAAGGAGTTGCTGGAACTACCCACCATCGTCTCAAAAATGGAGAATTGCATCCAGTCTCTTGATAAGGAAGTAACAAATTTCATTTGCAAGCTTTTCTCCCTGAAATAGCTGTTTTTTTTGGTTATCCCTTTCAGCGATGCTTGCAAATATTCTCACACCACCCGTGATATTCACAATTGGGGAATTGTTCGTGTTAACCAGCTCCAGGAACTGAACATGGATGAATTGCGTATCCTCCTGCTTCAGAATGACCCATCCTTGCTGCCTCAGGTCAGTTGTCCAAATTATTTACAAAGCTCTTGTGCTTGATTAATGGAACAATCAATGACTAATTTAAAACAAATTCCTGCATTTACTCTCGATGCTGATATAAAAATATTTTTGGATAATTAATTGGATGCAAATTTTGACTGTCAAATTTTGTATTAATTTATTTGCATGTATAAGTGTGTGTCTGGGAGCGAGGAGGCAGATATAAAACACTCAAAAACAGATGATGGTGTCAGCCACATAAAAGTAACCATTACAACCTCATGATTTGCAAGGTGTAAAATTTAGGAAGTGCAGGAAAATAGACGTTTTCAGAATTCCTCAGCTCCTCTTTCAAATTAAATCTCAGCCCTGTTTCTCACTCTTACCAATCAAATGCGCATCCTTTCTAAAATCAGATCGAAAGCAGAGGGTCAGAACCCTCAGGATCAGAAATGATTTGAGTTCAAAGTCGTCACTTCACAGCCAGAATTGAGCCTTCCTTGGAGAGAGGGGAGGTCAGAGGTAGAGCTGTAACTTTACAATCCCCATACCACCGGCAGTGGAGCACAGATCAGTGACAGAGCTGTAAAACTATAGCTCCAATCCTGGTGCCTGCTCTCGTCCCATCACTGCAGCTGCCTGAAATTTCTGATAAAAAATCTATTTACAGGATCAGGACTATTCAGTTAGAACTGCATCTCTGAATCACATGATCCCATCCAGTGAGGCTCTGAGACAGCAGAGAAATAATTAAGAAAACAATAATGAATTAATGAATCCTGGAACTCCCTCACTAACAGCACAGTCGTTGTACCTACACCTCAGGGACTGCAGAGGTTCTAGAAGGCAGCTCACCATCACCTTCTCAAGGGCAACTAGGGATGGGCAATAAATACTGGCCTAACCAACGATGCCCACATCCTGTAAAATGAGTTGAAAGAAAACCCCTCAGAACTTGTGTTTCATCCTGCGCCTCACGCCACTTTGCCTCTAGTCTACATTTTTAAAATTCCGAGACAGCCCCTTCATTAAACAGGTTTTAATCCTCGCCCGATTCCAATTGCTTCGATATTGAGAATTGTGGGGCGGCATGGTGGCACAGTGGTTAGCACGGGTTCAATTCCCGGCTTGGGTTACTGTCTGTGCGGAGTCTGCACGTTCTCCCCGTGTATGCGTGGGTTTCCTCCGGGTGCTCCGGTTTCCTTCCACAGTCCAAAGATGTGCGGGTTAGGTGGGGCGATGGGGATAGGGTGGGGCAGTGGGCCTTGGTGTGGTGCTCTTTAGAGGGTCGGTGTGGACTCGATGGGCTGAATGGTTTCCTTCTGCACTGTTGGAATTCTGTGTGGGATTCTCTCAGCCCGGGGTTGGGCCGGAGAATCCCCGCGACCAGCGCGAATCACGTCACGCCGCCCCGGCACCGGGATGCGAATCTCCTCAGAGCGGAGAATCGGCGCCGGTAGGCACAGCACCGGTCGGGGGCCGTTCTACGCTGCCCTCACCCCCGCCGATTCTCGGCCTGGGATGGGCCAAGCAGCCGCAGCAAAACACCCAAGTCCCGCTGGCGCCGTCCACACCTGCTCTCAGCCGGCGGGACTTCAGCGTGGCAGGGTCCAGGGGCGGCCTGTGGGGGGGATTGACCCCCGGGGGGCCTCCGATATGGCCTGGCTCGCGATCGGGGCCCACCGATCGGCGGGCTGGCCTCTCGGCCTGGGGCCTCCTTTCCTTTGCGCCGGCCCCTCTAGCCTGACACCATGTTGCGTTGGGGCCGGTGTGGAGAAGGTAACTGCTGCGCATGCATGCGTTGGCGTCGGTGCCACTGCGCATGCCCGGACACCGCGGCGCTCAGTTGACGCCGGGATCAGCAGCTGGAGCAGCGTGGGTCGTTCCAGTGACGTGCTGGCCCCATGTAGGGGCCAGAATTGCTGATCCTGAGGCAGTGTTGATGCCGTCGAGAAACGCAACAGCATTTCCGACAGAGTCAACACTTAGCCTCAGGGTCAGAGAATCCCGCCCTCTATGTTTGTTCCTGATCCAGTTCCTAACCCTGAACCAGGGCCCATTTCATGAGGGGGCAGCCTTTAAATATATCAACAACCTTAAACTTAAAATTGGTTCAGTGAATTGACCTTGTTAATTGCTGAACAATATTGATGTGTGAGCTCTGCTGTCCAGTGCTGAACAGTATTGAATTAATTGGCCTGCATAGTAGTGAGAATATTCATTGGGCAAGGAGGAGGGAAAGTCTTTGTTTTATGCTGTGTAATGAAGTGGAAGTTAAAGGTGGAGAGCCTGTCAGCATCCTCACAACCTCCGGTTAATTCTGGGCAGGAACCTTGCTGTCCAAAAGTCCGCGGAGGCTCTTAAATGTCCTGTCGCTGCTGGGGGGGGGGGTTGCTGCACAATACCACATGGACAAGCCACCAGGTAATCTGTTAGGCCCGGGAGGAGGCTTTCTGCTTGGGCACCCTGTTTTCCGATGGTGGGACCAGAAAGTAGCAAGGGCTGCTCCTGTGGGTTACATCTCTCACCCACCTTTTAAAGCAACTCTCTTATTTCCTGTTCCACCCCCAAATGGCTGTCTCCTCTCCAGTTCTGCACCATTCACATGGCTCACACCTTTCTGGAGGGCAATGAAGAGTGCAGCAAAGCAACATAATGACTGCGATCCTTGCAGGAGAATATTGGAGAGTGCCACCCAACTGGGCTAGACATCTGAATCACATCTTCAGAAGCCCAATTAGCTCCTCAATGTTTTGTCCGACCGAACATGTGGCGCTGCCAGTCCCGAGCTGCCATTAGGGGTGTGTAACCTGTATTCGGGAGATATCCCTTGTTCCTGAGGATCCATCCACATACTTTGTGGGTTGCAGTGAAGATCTGAATCAGCCTGGATTTGCAGAGGATGGAGAAATCATGGCAGCTGCCCGGAAGGTGAGCATTAGTGAGAAAATGAGGAAGCTCTTGTGGTCACCATCAACAATCAAGAAACAAATCACCCCGAAGCCCTGACAATCGTGGCTGGAGACTTCAACCAGGCCAACCTCAGGAAGGTCCTACCCAAACTCCATCAACATATCTCCTGCTTCACCAGAGGTGCAAACACCCTGGACCACTGCTACACGAGCATCAAAAGTGCCTCCCGCTCCATTCCCCGACTACACTTTGGCAAATCCGACCACAAGTTGGACCACAATTAGGGGCTGGTTTAGCTCACTCGGCTAAATCGCTGGCTTTTAAAGCAGACCAAGCAGGCCAGCAGCACGGTTCGATTCCCGTACCAGCCTCCCCGGACAGGTGCCGGAATGTGGCGACTAGGGGCTTTTCACAGTAACTTCATTGAAGCCTACTCGTGACAATAAGCGATTTTCATTCATTTCCTATTTCCGGCTTACAAACAGCAACTCAAGCGAGCTGAGCCAGTCAAGAAACCCATGCAGTGCTGGCCCGAGGACTCTGAGGACATCCTCTGCGACTGCTTGGAGACTGTGGACTGGTCCATATTCAGGGCCGCAGTAGCTAACCTGGCTCAGTGCCTGTGGATCCTTCAGGCCATCCCCCAGATTGTGTAGACCCATAACAGGGGCAATGCCAACTGTTGCCTGTCCGTCCCACCTGTTATGGGCCACGGTTTCGAGAACCCCAAAGTGTATCATGGAGTTCACCTGACCCACAACTTTTCTAGATTGTGGTATGGGGAGCACACGGACCACCCTACAGGTGTGGTACAGCAGAACTGGAAAAGTATTTTTTAAAGCAAAACAATGTTTATTCTATGAACTCAAGTTAACCTTTTTAAAACATACAGTGAACATCTTAGCAACCATCAATTCAAATACAACCCCCAAAGAATACAACACTAAGTAATCCTTTAAGCTTTCCATTTAACATCCACAAGATTTAAAATACCTTTTACCAGAAGCACATCAGGTTAAAGTCACTACTAGTGTTAGTGTTAAAGTCACCCTAGTTACTAGTGTTAACTCACCAGGATCGATTTACACCCATTTCTTAAAGATACGCTCACTACAGATATTTATATACAAACCCATTTATAAACACCCATTTCTTAAAGGTACTCTCACATGACAACGAGTACGCAGCCACCGTCACAGATTTCATCAGTAAGTGTGTCGAGGGCTGTGTACCAAAGAATAGAATATGGGTATTCCCCAACCGGAAACCCTGGCTCAACCAAAAGGTCCACTCCCTGCTGAAGTTCCGGACGGAGCTGTTGAAGTCTGACGACCCTGAGCTATATAAGAAATCCAGGTACGACGTACGGAAAGCCATCAGGGATGCAAAAAGACAATACCGCATCAAACTAGAGTCCCAGGCCAATGACAGTAACCCATGACGACTATGGCAGGGCCTACACAAGATCACAGGCTACAAAGCAAGGCCAGGCAGAATATCTGGGGCTGGCGCATCCCTACCTGATGATCTGAACAAGTTCTATGCCGGCTTTGAGCAATCAGCCAATGTATCAGTGCCACCCACCCCAACAGCCCTGGACACACACATACCCACTATTACAGCCTCAGGGGTAAAAGCTGCCTTCTTGAAAGTGAATCCCCGGAAAGCGATGGGCCCCGACAGAGCCCCTGTGCGAGCACTCAATGCCTGTGCAGACCAGCTGGTGAGTGTATTCGCAGATATCTTCAACACCTCACTTCTCTGCTCTGAGGGCCCCACCTCCTTCAAGAAGACCACCATAATACCAGTACCAAAGAAGAACAAGGTAGCCTACCTCAATGACTACAGACCAGTGGCCCTAATGTCTGTTATAAAATGCTTCAAACAGCTAGTCATGAGATGGATCAATGACAGCCTCCCAGACAGTCTCAATCCATTGCAGTTTGCCGGTCATCGCAACTGGTCCACAGCAGACGCTATCTCCCTGGCTCTACAATCAGCACTCGGACACCTCGACAACAAGGACCCCAACGTGAGACTGCTGTTCATAGACTACAGCTCTGCCTTCAACGCCATTATCCCAACAAGACTAATAACCAAACTCTACAATCCAGGACATGACCCCTCCCTGTGCAGCTGGATCCTTGCCTTCCTCATCAACAGGCCGCAATCTGTCAGGATCGGCAACAGCACCTCCTCCACAATAGGCCTCAACACCGGGGCACCGCAAGGGTGCGTACTCAGTCCTCTACTGTACTCCCTATTCACACATGACTGTGCGAAAAGATTTAACTCCAACTCAATCTATAAGTTTGCTGATGATATGACTGTGGTGGGCCGCATCTCAAACAACGACAGATCAGACTACTGGAGGGAGATAGATCTCTTGGTTAGATGGTGCACTGAAAACAACCTCTCTCTAAATGTTGGAAAGACCAAGGAACTGATCATCGACTTCAGGACGCGCAGCACGACACACACTCCCGTCTGCATCAATGGCTCCGAAGTGGAGATGGTCGATAGTTTTAAGTTCCTGGGGGCCACTATCACCAACAGTCTGTCCTGGTCCAATTACATTGATGCAACAGTCAAGAAAGCCCAACAATGTTTCTAATTCCTACGGAAGCTAAAGAAATTCGGCATGTCTGCATCAACTCTCACAAACGTCTACAAATGTGCCATAGAGAGCATCCTATCCGGCTGCCAACACAGCCTGGGTATGGCAACTGCTCGGTCCAAGATCACAAGAAACTGCAGAGTGTGGTGAACTCAGCCCAACGCATCACACAAGCTTACCACCCACACTTTGGGGGTGAGAACGGGTAATGAAAGGTGGATAAGATTGGGGGGGGGGGGGGAACTTCATTTGAAGCCTACTCGTGACAATAAGCGATTTTCTGATTTCTTTCTTTCTTTCTTTCTTAGATGTCAGTGACCCGGACAGTTGAAATCTCCCTCAGTACTGGGTTTCAGTTAATCTCCTGTTAGCTCTGACTTCAGCTGTCGGTCCTGTTCTGAGGGAATGGTTTTATTGACCTTACCCTAGGCAGCCTTTCCTCTTCTGAGCCCACAGTGTCACAATGGGTATTGCCGACACTGCTCAATGCCTGTGTTCCGACTGCCCACTCTCTGCACAGCACCCCCTCTGCCCTGCTGATCCACTCAGGGGGCAGGGCTGATTCCCTGAGGCAGCTATTACTGCCACCCCACAGTCTGAATCAACCTTCTCGGAGCAGAGTTGCTTGAGATTGTCTTCCAAGACCAAGGGCAGTAATGACCCTGTAAATCAGCAACCTTCCACCCAGCATACTGCTGACACTGAAGGAGCATTAAGCCAGGTAAAGACATGTTGAAGATAAGCAGAAAGAGGATGCACAAGGGTGAATACTTGTCTTTTGTACAGTATACCTGATAGTTTCATTCATGAAGTTAGTTTGGAATGACTGTTTTGTGGTGATTTTTATTTCAGTATTGTAGGCCAAGGCAACACTGCGATGGCCAGTAACAGGGAAGGCACGATAGGCAATTGCTGAGCTGAGAATTTAGTTTGCATTTACTGGTACTGCAGGCAGATGAACAGATTATAGGATAGCCCAGGCGGAGAAGAGCAGTGGTCCTTGCCTGCTCACTTGCTCTATTCTCCTCCTCCTTCCCTTCCTCCTCTTCCCCCCTTCCTCCTGTTCAGATACTCATGGTATACCTGCCCCATGGCAGACAATATTGAATTGTGTGATGTGCTCTGGTGTATTATGCAGGGCCCCTCCTGAGCAATTCCTCCAATGGAAGCAGACTGATGGCCTGTTCAAGGACATTTCATGTGGTAACATGGCTTTCATTATATGCATGCTGGTTCCGTGTGATTGGACTGTGTGCACTGGAGCTATGGGTTACTGATTACCTCTTGTTGCCCAGTAGCCGCTCTCTGAATGGATGTGGTGACACAGTGAAGCATGGCAGAATGAAGGCTGGGCGTGAGGTACACCAGCTGGCGGAGAGAGTAAGAGAGCAGAGAGCTTTGCAATTGTGGCCTGCCTCCTAGTTTAGATGTGACATCCATCACGTGCCATGTGCAGTCATAGCAACCATCGCTATGGCTACGGTCCTTGCAAAGCTGTATTTTTTTCCTCTTCTCTCCTCTGTGTGAGACAGAATGAAGTGTCTTTTTGAAGACAAAGTAGTGACTGTACTAATAAAGCAGCGGATGGCAAAGTATGAGATATTACCACTTGCTCCTGCCTGGAAGGAGCCTGATAAAATAATACAATGGCTGGGTCAGCTTGACATTCTGCCAATGCCACCCTTACCCTGATGGGCTGTCGCTCTGGCTGCCACAGCTGGCACATTTCAGTCAGCATCTCCTTCATGAATCAGAGACTTTGCACATACCCTGCTCCTTGCTGAGGGTGAACATGGAGAATTATTCCCTAAACAACCTGGGTGGATATGGTCTCCTGCTGTTGGCTGTTCTCCCCTCCTTGTCAATCTTCCAGTTGCATGTCCTCTTCTGTGCACCTTCTGTTCAATCTCCCTGTCAGGCTCCGAGGGGGCTGCAAAGTATAGCCCCCTTGACTGAGGGCAAATGGCCTGAGCAGAACCTTTGAAGTGAAAACTAAGGGCCCATCTTAGGAGGAGCAATCAAGTGGGGCTGCTTTGTCCTGGATGGTGTTGAGCTTCTTGAGTGTTGTTGGAGCTGCGCTCACCCAGGCAAGTGGGGAGTATTCCATCATACTGCTGACTTGTGCCTTGTAGATGGTGGACAGGCTTTGGGGGGTCAGAAGTCGAGTCGATGGCAGCTGGTGACTAGTGGTGTGCCTCAGGGGTCTGTGCTGGGACCACAACTTTTCACAATATACATTAATGATCTGGAAGAAGGAACTGAAGGCATTGTTGCTAAGTTTGCAGATGATGCAAAGATCTGCAGAGGGACAGGTAGTATTGAAGAAGCAGGGGGGCTGCACAAGGATTTGGACAGGCTAGGAGAGTGAGCAGTGAGTTGGCAGATGAAATACAATGTGGAAAAGTGTGAGGTTATGCAGTTTGGAAGGAGGAATTTAGGCATCAACTACTTTCTAAATAGGGAAATGCTTAGGAAATCAGAAGCACAAAAGGACTTGGGAGTCCTTGTTCACAATTCTCTTAAGGTTAATGTACAGGTTCAGTCGGCAGTTAAGAAGGCAAATGCAATGTTAGCATTCATGTCAAGAGGGCTAGAATACAAGACCAGGGATGTACTTCTGAGGCTGTATAAGGCTCTGGTCAGACCCCATTTGGAGTATTGTGAGCAGTTTTGGGCCCCATATCTAAGGAAGGATGTGCTGGCCTTGGAAAGGGTCCAGAGGAGGTTCACAAGAATAATGCCTGGAATGAAGAGCTTGTCGTATGAGGAACGTTTGAGGACTCTGGGTCTGTGCTCATTGGAGGTTAGAAGGATGAGGGGGGATCTTATTGAAACTTATCGGATACTGCGAGACCTGGGTAGAGTGGACATGGAGAGAATGTTTCCACTTGTAGTAAAAACTAGAAGCAGGTGGCACAATCTCAGACTAAAGGGACGATCCTTTAAAACAGAGACGAGGAGGAATTTATTCAGCCAGAGGGTGGTGAATCTGTGGAACTCTTTGCCGCAGAAGGCTGTGGAGGCCAAATCACGGAGTGTTTTTAAAACAGAGATAGATAGGTTCTTCATTAATAAGGGGATCATGGGTTATGGCAAGAAATCAGGAGAATGGGGATGAGAAATATATCAGTCATGATTGAATGGCAGAGCAGACTCAATGATCCTAGTGACCTATGATGTGGAGATGCCGGCGTTGGACTGGGGTGAGCACAGTAAGAAGTCTTACAACACCAGGTTAAAGTCCAACAGGTTTGTTTCAAACACGAGCTTTCGGAGCACGGCTCCTTCTTCAGGTGAAGAAGGAGCCGTGCTCCGAAAGCTCGTGTTTGAAACAAACCTGTTGGACTTTAACCTAGTGACCTAATTCTGCTTCTATGCCTTATGGTCTTATGGAAGACATGAATAATGTACAGGAAGTTCTGAGAGAAACAAGTTTCAGTGAGGAGCTGAAGGAAATTAGTATTAGTAAGGAAATGGTTTTCGGAAAATTAATTTAAGGTGGACAAACCTCCAGGGCCTGACAATCTTCATCCCAGAGTACTTAAGGAAGTGGCCCTAGAAATAGTAGATCCATTGGTGATCATTTTGCTAAATATTGTGGACTCTGGAATGGTTCCTATAGATTGGAGGTTAGCCAACATAACCCCGCTATTCAAAAAGGGAGGTAGAGAGAAAACAGGGAACCCTAGACCAGTCAGCCTAATGTCGGTAGTGGAGAAGTTGCTGGAAAGCAGTGGTATAATCAGACAAAGTCAGCATGGATTTACAAAAGGAAAATCATGCTTGACAAATCTACTAGAACATTTTGAAGATGTAACCAGTAGAGCTGACCAGGAAGAACCGGTGGATATGGTTTATTTAGACTTTCAAAAGGCTTTCAACTAGGTCTCACATCGCAGATTAATATGTAAAATGAAAGTGCACAGGATTGTGGGTTGTGTCTTGAGATGGATAGAAAGCTGGTTAGCAGACAGGAAGCAAAAAACTGGAATAAATGGGTCTTTTTACAATTGGCTAGCTGTGACTAGTGGGGTACCACAGGGATCTGTGCTGGGCCCCATGTTCACATTATATATTAATGATTTGGATAAGGGAACTAAATGTATGATCTCCAAATTTGCAGATGATACAAAGTTGGGTGGGAGGGTGAGCTGTGAGGAGGATGCAGAGATGCTTCAGCAGGATTTGGACAGGCTGAGTGAGTGGGCACACGCACGGCAGATGCAGTAGAATGTGGATAAATGTGAGGTTATCTGCTTCGGTAGAATAAATAGGAAGACAGATTATTAGAATGGGTGTGAATTGAGAGAGGTGGATATCCAGCGAGACCTTGGTGTCCTCGTGCCTCAGTCGCTGAAAGTAAGCGCGCAGGTACAGCCGGCAGTAAAGGCGGCAAATGGCACGTTGACCTTCATAGCGAGAGGATTTGAGAGTAGGGCATTGGTGAGGCCACACCTGGAGCATTGTGAGCAGTTTTCATGTCCTTATCAGAGGAAGTATGTTCTTGTTATGGAGGGAGTGCAGCGAAGGTTTACCAGGTTGATTCCCGGGATGGTGGGACTGTCATATCATAGAATTTACAGTGCAGAAGGAGGCCATTCAGCCCATCGAGTCTGCCCCGGCTCCTGGAAAGAGCACCCTACCCAAAGTCAACACCTCCACCCTATCCCCATTACCCAGTAATCCCACCCAACACTAAGGGCAATTTTGGACACTAAGGGCAATTTATCATGTCCAATCCACCTAACCTGCACATCTTTGGACTGTGGGAGGATACCGGAGCACCCGGAGGAAACCCACGCGCACATGGGGAGGATGTGCAGACTCCGCACAGACAATGACCCATGCCGGAATTGAACCTGGGACCCTGGAGCAGTGAAGCAATTGTGCTATCCACAATGCTACCGTGCTGCCCCATATGAGGAGAGATTAAGTCGGTTAGGATTATATTCATAGAACATAGAACAGTACAGCACAGAACAGGCCCTTCGGCCCTCGATGTTGTGACGAGCCATGATCACCCTACTCAAACCCACGTATCCACCCTATACCCGTAACCCAACAACCCACCCCTTGACCTTACTTTTTAGGACACTACGGGCAATTTAGCCTGGCCAATCCACCTAACCCGCACATCTTTGGACTGTGGGAGGAAACCGGAGCACCCGGAGGAAACCCACGCACACACGGGGAGGACGTGCAGACTCCGCACAGACAGTGACCCAGCCGGGAATCGAACCTGGGACCCTGGAGCTGTGAAGCATTTATGCTAACCACTATGCTACCGTGCTGCCCCATTGGAGTTTAGAAGACTGAGGGGGGGATCTCATAGAAACTTACAAATTTTAACAGAATTAGACAGGATAGATTCAGAAAGAATGTTCTGGATGGTGGGGGAAGTCCAGAACTAGGGGTCATAGTTTGAGGATAAGGGGTAAACCTTTTAGGACTGAGGGGAGGAGAAATTTCTTCACCCAGAGAGTGGAGAATCTGTGGAATTCACTACCACAGAAAGTAGCTGAGACCAAAATGTTGTGTAATTTCAAGAAGAAATTAGATGCAGCTCTTGGGGCAAAAAGAATCAGGGATATGGGGGGGGAAGGCGGGATCAGATTATTGAACTTGGTGATCAGCCATAATCATAATGAATGGCTGAGCAGGCTTGAAGGGCCGAATGGCCTCCTCTTGCTTCTATTTTCTATGTTTCTAAGTTAACTTTTAAGAAACAAGCTAGGTTCCTCTATTGTTTGAAAGAGTTCGTAATAAACTCCAGTGTGTGGTAGAGTAGATTTTCCCCGAGTTTTACCCTGCATCCAAGTCATGCTATTTAATTGATGTTGAAATGTGCAGGGAGCCTGAAGTCTAATTTACTTCAATTGAGGAGTTCAAAAATGTCCTCAATAGATTTACTATTTTGTCTCCTTCAGTTTATTTTTATCATTGAATTTGAAATCTCTCCTTTTCCAGGTTTGCCTGCATTACAACAGAGGAAGTGGGGACCCTCGATTTGGAAACTGCGCACATAAACACACCTGCAATAAGCTCCATATTTGCTCATTCTTCGCTTCAGGAAACTGTAAATTTGGGGCTGAATGTCGACGTTCCCACAGTTTCCATAGCAACGATGCCAGTACCCTTCTCAAGAAATTTAGTTTGGATGAAAATGTAATCCGTAACCTGCAACTGATATATCAGAACAGGTACCAGATTAAACAAGCACTCAGCACTGATGGTGAGAATATAATCCCAATTTATTTCTAATCTTTCCCATTAAATTGTCCCGATTTACATTCTGAACTTTATTTCAAGCCCTCATGGTGCCAGATTCAGTCCTGCGCCAATACTGAGTTAGCTGAATTCAAGCGCCCAATAGGAATAAACAGCGTGGACCAGTACTCCTATTTCTCAGTTTTTACTGTTTTTTGTTTCCTGGGAGGGTGCCAGTAGAAATGCTACAATCGGCCTCAGTTCCCTGCTGCTGAATGTGAATGTGTGGAGATCAGTTTGGTTGGATTGAGCTAGAAAGTGATGCTCCCTGTAGTTAAATAGTAATGAAGTGGATACTAGGTAATCCCGCATTATCGGTACGAAATATTGAATCAGAAAATTCAACCTGTAATGCACAATATTGGATGGACATTTCAGGTTCCCTATGGTTCCAATGCTGAGGTTTTCTTTGCCCCAAATATGGATCTGTTGCAGATTAATCAGTAAAGACTGATTGCAATGATTTACCAAAAACCTCATTATCATTTAATTATGCAACAAGCGGGATGGCAGAAGTGACTTTGGCCCTCCTTCATCCAGCGACACCGATGTCCACAGTATAAAACACTCACTTGCTGTCTTTCACTGGGATACGTTACTACAGCTGTCTGGACAGGTGTGCCCTGCACACTGGGTTCTGCCATTTTGAACCGGCTGTTAAGGAGCTGTTTAAGGGGCTGTTTAGCACACTGGGCTAAATCGCTGGCTTTGAAAGCAGACCAAGCAGGCCAGCAGCACGGTTCGATTCCCGTAATAGCCACCCCAAACAGGCGCCGGAATGTGGCGACTAGGGGCTTTTCACAGTAACTTCATTTGAAGCCTACTCGTGACAATAAGCGATTTTCATTTCATTTTCAAACAGGTAACAGTAGCTTAAAGTTCTTCTCTTACTAAATCCCCTGAACTGCACAGAGAAAAAACACAGGACTGAATTTCAGGGAGGAGGAAAAGGATGATTAAGGGATGTTCCAGAGGAGAGCAGTACCCAGGCATTAGCAATTTAAGGCTGGTATTGCCGCAAGTGCCAGTCTGATTTGGCAAAGCTTCACCTACCTGGCTCCCAACTCCATGGCAGTTGACTCTCAATCTCAGATTGCGCCAGAGAGAAAAGTTATCCAGCCAGCTCACAAGTATAAAAGCAAATGGGAGGGCCTGTTCCTGTGCTGTACTTTCTTTGTTCTTTGTACTTTGTTCTTTGTTCAAATTACTGTGGATGCTGGAATCTGAAACCAAAGAGAAAATGCTGGAAAATCTCAGCAGGTCCGGCAGCATCTGTCGGGAAAGAAAAAAGCTAACGTTTCGAGTCCAGATGACCCTTTGTCAAAGCTGACAGAGAAAGTGGGAAGTATTTATACTGTGGAGTAAGAATGAAAGATAAGTCATAGTCACAGAAACCCAGGGAAATAGGATGCTAATAGCCACAGATACCAAGGGGAAAGAGTGTTAATGGCAGTTCCCAGAGAGAACAAAAGATGTGAAAGGCCAAACAGCAGAGAACATAATAAGAACATAAGAACTAGGAGCAGGAGTAGGCCATCTGGCCCCTCGAGCCTGCTCCACCATTCAATGAGATCATGGCTGATCTTTTGTGGACTCAGCTCCACTTTCTGGCCTGAACACCATAACCCTTAATCCCTTTATTCTTCGAAAAAATTATCTATCTTTACCTTAAAAACATGTAATGAAGGAGCCTCAACTGCTTCACTGGGCAAGGAATTCCATAGATTCACAACCCTTTGGGTGAAGAAGTTCCTCCTAAACTCAGTTCTAAACCTACATCCCCTTATTTTGAGGCTATGCCTCCTAGTTCTGCTTTCACCCGCCAGTGGAAACAACCTGCCCGCATCTATCCTATCTATTCCCTTCATAATTTTAAATGTTTCTATAAGATCCCCCCTCATCCTTCTAAATTCCAACGAGTACAGTCCCAGTCTACTCAACCTCTCCTCATAATCCAACCCCTTCAGCTCTGGGATTAACGTAGTGAACCTCCTCTGCACACCCTCCAGTGCCAGTACGTCCTTTCTCAAGTAAGGAGACCAAAACTGAACACAATACTCCAGGTATGGCCTCACTAACACCTTATACAATTGCAACATAACCTCCCTAGCAATGAAGGACAACATTCCATTTGCCTTCTTAATCACCTGTTGCACATGTAAACTAACTTTCTGTGACTTATGCACTAGCACACCCAGGTCTCTCTGCACAGCGGCATGCTTTAATATTTTATCATTTAAATAATAATCCCGTTAGCTGTTATTCCTACCAAAATGGATATCCTCACATTTGTCAACATTGTATTCCATCTGCCAGATTCTAGCCCATTCACTTAACCTATCCAAATCCCTCTGCAGACTTCCAGTATCCTCTGCACTTTTCGCTTTACCACTCATCTTAGTGCCGTCTGCAAACTTGGACACATTACCCTTGATCCCCAACTCCAAATCATCTACGTAAATTGTGAACAATTGTGGGCCCAACAAGGATCCCTGAGGGACACCACTAGCTACTGATTGCCAACCAGAGAAACATCCATTAATCCCCACTCTTTGCTTTCTATTAATTAACCAATCCTCTATCCATGCTACTACTTTACCCTTAATGCCATGCATCTTTATCTGATGCAGCAACCTTTTGTGGGGCACCTTGTCAAAGGCTTTCTGGAAATCCAGATATACCACATCCATTGGCTCCCCATTATCTACTGCACTGGTAATGTCCTCAAAAAATTCCACTAAATTAGTTAGGCACGACCTGCCCTTTATGAACCCATGCTGCGTCTGCCCAATGGGACAATTTCTATCCAGATGCCTCGCAATTTCTTCCTTGATAATAGATTCCAGCATCTTCCCTACTACCGAAGTTACGCTAACTGGCTTATAATTACCCGCTCTCTGCCTACCTCCTTTTTTAAACAGTGGTGTCACATTTGCTAATTTCCAATCCACCGGGACCACCCCAGAGTCTAGTCAATTGTGGTAAATTATCACGAGTGCATCTGCAATTTCCCTAGCCATCTCTTTTAGCACTCTGGGATGCATTCCATCAGGGCCAGGAGACTTGTCTATCTTTAGCCCCATTAGCTTGCCCATCACTACCTCCTTAGTGATAACAATCCTCTCAAGGTCCTCACCTGTCATAGCCTCATTTCTATCAGTCACTGGCATGTTATTTGTGTCTTCCACTGTAAAGACCGATCCAAAAAACCAGTTCAGTTCCTCAGCTATTTCCTCATCTCCCATTATTAAAACTCCCATCTCATCCTCTAAAGGACCAATATTTACCTTAGCCACTCTTTTTTGTTTTATATATTTGTAGAAACTTTTACTGTCTGTTTTTATATTCTGAGCAAGTTTACTCTCATAATCTATTTTACTCTTCTTTATAGCTTTTTTAGTAGCTTTCTGTTGCCCCCTAAAGATTTCCCAGTCCTCGAGTCTCACACCAATCTTTGCCACTTTGTATGCTTTTTCCTTCAATTTGATACTCTCCCTTATTTCCTTAGATATCCACGGTCAATTTTCCCTCTTTCTACCATCCTTCCTTTTTGTTGGTATAAACCTTTGCTGAGCACTGTGAAAAATCACTTGGAAGGTTCTCCACTGTTCCTCAACTGTTCCACCATAAAGTCTTTGCTCCCAGTCTACCTTAGCTAGTTCTTCTCTCATCCTATTGTAATCTCCTTTGTTTAAGCACAAAACACTAGTATTTGATTTTACCTTCTCACCCTCCATCTGTATTTTAAATTCCACCATATTGTGATCGCTCCTTCCGAGAGGATCCCTAACTATGAAATGAAAATGAAATGAAAATCGCTTATTGTCACGAGTAGGCTTCAATGAAGTTACTGTGAAAAGCCCCTAGTCGCCACATTCCGGCACCTGTGCGGGGAGGCTGGTACGGGAATCGAACCGTGCTGCTGGCCTGCTTGGTCTGCTTTAAAAGCCAGCGATTTAGCCTGGTGAGCTAAACCAGCCCCTCATGATGAGATCATGAATCAATCCTGTCTCATTACACAGGACAAGATCTAGGACCGCTTGTTCCCTCGTAGGTTCCATTACATACTGTTCTTGGAAACTATCGCGGATACATTCTATAAACTCCTCCTCAAGGTTGCCTTGACTGACCTGGTTAAACCAATCGACATGTAGATTAAAATTTCCCATGATAACTGCTGTACCATTTCTACATGCATCAGTTATTTCTTTGTTTATTGCCTGCCCCACCATAATGTTACTAGTTGGTGGCCTATAGACTACTCCTAACAGTGACTTTTCACCTTACTATTCCTGATTTCCACCCAAATGGATTCAACCTTATCCTCTGTAGACCGATGTCATCCCTTACTATTGCCCGGATGTCATCCTTAAATAACAGAGCAACACCACCTCCCTTACTCTGTCCTTCCGAATAGTTTGATACCCTCGGATATTTAACTCCCAGTCGTGACCATCCTTTAACCATGTTTCAGTAATGGCCACTAAATCATAGTCATTCACGATGATTTGTCCCATCAACTCATTTACTTTATTCCGAATACTACGAGCATTCAGGTAAAGTCCACTTATGTTGGTTTTTTTACCTCTGTTTTGAATCTTAACATCTCCAGTTTTATTCCTTTTAGTATTACTGGGCCTATTCACTGAGCTCCCCTCAGTCACTGTACCTTGTACTGTCGCCCTTTTTGATTTTTGACTATGGCTTCTCTGCCTTGCACTTTCCCCCTTACTTCCTTTTGCTCCTGTCCCTGTTAGAAACTAACATCAGAGGGTAAACTGTGACAGATGTAGATGTGAGGGGAGGGGAACGGGGGAAGCAAAGGGGAGAAAGGGTAAGGGAAGGTGGGGGGGGTGAATATATGTAAAGAAAGACAAGAGAGAAATAATTGGAAAAAGACAGTTAAAATGAAATGGAATGAATATAAATGGGTCGAGGTGGGGTAGAGCTGATAATCTGAAGTTGTTGAATTCGATGTTGAAACTGGAAGGCTGTAGCGTGCCTAACCGGAAGATGAGGGGCAAGATTCTCCGCAAATGTGGAGAATCGTAAAGGCTGCCGTGGGACAGGTCGTGACCCACGGCATGCGCAGTTGGGGTCTTTCTCCTCAGCCGCCCGGCGAGACGTGGCGGCTTGATCTCGCTGGGCGACGGAGGGGAAAGAGTGCGTCTGTTTTGGACGCTGGCCGACGATCGGTGGTGCTCCCGTGCCAATTGGACCTCTAGATGCCCCAAATGGGCATCTGGCGCCCGTTTGACGACGGCAGCGAGCAGGTGTGTTTGCTGCCGTGTTGAAACGGGCGTGAAGGCCCGGCCGCTCGGCCCATCGGCCTCGGAGAATCGCTGCTCCCCGTAAAAAACGGCGATTCGTGGCGTGGGTCGGGCATGGGGTGGGGGGGGGGGGGGGGGAGAGATAGTGGGAGGCGGGAAAAATGTCGGGGGGCCCTCCCGCTATTCTCCCACCCGACGTGGGGGGCGGAGAATCGCGCCCTAGATGTTGCACTTCACTGGAACACTGCAGCAGACCAAGGACAGACATGTGGGCATGGGAGCTCACAAATATGGTTAACCCCAGTGTGACCCACAGACCTGGAGCATGGAGCCTCCACCAACACCACACAACAGACTGTGACCCATTGAGTACCCCAAACCTCCTCCCCTCTCTTCCTGTCCTTCCTCCCTCCTTTAGCTTTCTTTCCACGCCTCACCACAAGCTGTAAGCACAGATTTCTGATCTGTCTAATCCAATATTATTAAAATTAGATAAATTAAGTAAAGGAGGAAGCAGAGAAAACTGGGTGGGTGGGTGGGGTGTGGTTGCTGGTGGTGAGTTGGGTGGTTCCTTCTGCCAAAGGCCGAGGAACAGAGTTTCCCACTGTGGCAACTTTGCCACAAATCGAGAGTTGAAATGCGTTGAAAGTTAATCTTCTTTAATATATAAAAATAAAATTTAAATCACGCCGGCTAGAATGATCTGGTGCCTGGGTTCACTTTTCCCGCTGATGGTGCACCCCTGCCAATGCATTTCCTGGTGGTGTGGGGTGGGTTCAATGGGACATCCCATTGACAAGCGGCGGGAAGATAGAATCTCGCCACTAGCGAATGGCGCACTGCCACGAAACACGCGTCTGGGGGGCCGGAGAATCCCGCCCAGTACGGACTCAAAAACAGGAGCAGCTGGTTAAACATCAAACTAACAGTAACAAAATAGAACTAACCAGTTAAATGTGATTATACACAGGTAGCAACAACAACTAATGATGTCACAGCACTTACTAATGACATGCTAAAACTTTGAATATATTAAAGAGACAGCTGGTTATAGCACTTGGGGAGAATGGGATCAAAGGCTATGGGGAGAAAGCAGGATTAGGCTATTGAGCTGGATGATCAGCCATGATCGTGATGAATGGTGGAGCAGGCTCGAAGGGCCAAAAGGCCTCCTCCTGCTCCTATCTTCTATGTATCTATGTACATCAACAATGGATTTAAAAAAGAAGATGCATAATAATAACACTTTATAACACTCACTCTCAGGGACAGCCTCTTCAGTAGCTCTAGGGAGACACTGGAAGATTGAGAGGTTGTTCGTGGTCACCTGTACTCACCAGCGTCAGCCCAATCTTCGCCCTGTGCCGCCATGTCCTAAATAAACAGCAAGCCCCGTCATGGCCACCTTTTCAAAGGACCATGGCCCACCTCCAAGCTGTGCTCGGTGTTACTAATTGGACACCCAATTTGTCTTCAAACTCTGGATGGGAATTAAAATGATCGATGGTCCAGATTCCTGACTCTTGATCTGATGCTGTTGTGTAGTTCTGTAAGATCAGTAGCTCAGTGGCATGGGAGAACCTACGGGGTTTACGGGGAAAGGGTGGAGGTGTGGGCTTAAGTGGGGTGCTCTTTCTACGAGCCGGTGCAGACTCAATGGCCCGAATGGCTTCCTTCTGCACTGTAAATTCTATGATTCTATGAATTGATCATTCTGAAAGAGAGAATAAAGGAAAGAGCTATCAAACACTGAGGAAAACAAAAATCAAAAACTAGTTCATGTGTCAGGCACAGACTGACGAATGTAACTCTGTTTTAACAATAGTGAACCAAGTTGCCAAATTTGTAAAACAGATTATTCGAACACAGGTAATTCAATGTAGCAAACACCTTTTCACTGTGCTAATGTTCCACCCAATCTAGTCAATAAGTTATTTCATAGACTTCTCATCCCTGATCCAGTGATTCACATTTCATGATGGGTGACCAACGATAAAGTACATAGTCACTTTAATGCATTAAAAACATTGATGCAGGAAATTCTCCAGTTAGTTTAACACAGGGACATGCAACAGTGGGCTGGAGAGACTGGGAAGTTTCCAAATTCAAACAGTATCACTAGCTCTGCAGCTTGTTGTTGAGACTAGGATTTAATAAGACACCTGGACAGTTATTATATTGATAAGTTAGCTTGTTGCAAACATTGTGCCTTGATCAATACATCACCAAAGAAGCAATGCGCTGGACTGTCTTGAGAGGTTGGCTCCGTTAATACCACATTCTGGAGGTTTTGTTTCATGGTTCACTGCAGCATGGGAACAGGAGTTGGTGATTTAGCTCCTTATACCTGCCTCACTCGGGATGGATTGAAACTATATTACCACAGAAGATCCTGCCAAATATCACACAGAGGAAGTATTCATCCCATTGGCCTGGACTGGATTCAAACCTAGGTTCTGGGTGTAAAGGAGAATCATTCATTATTGCTCATTACAGTTCTCACATTTGTTTCAAAGAACAAAGAAAACTACAGCACAGGAACAGGCCCTTCGGCCCTCCCAACCTGCACCGATCCAGATCCTTTATCTAAACCTGTCTCCTATTTTCCAAGGTCTACTTCCCTCTGTTCCCCGCCTGTTCATATATCTGTCTAGATGCATCTTAAATGATGCTATCGTGCCCGCCTCTACCACCTACGCTGGCAAAGCGTTCCAGGCGCCCACCACCCTCTGCGTAAAAAGCTTTCCACGCACATATCCCTTAAACTTTCCCCCTCTCACCTTGAAATCGTGACCCCTTGTAATTGACACCCCCACTCTTGGAAAAAGCTTGTTGCTATCCACCCTGTCCATACCTCTCATAATTTTGTAGACCTCAATCAGGTGCCCCCCTCAACCTCCGTCTTTCCAACGAAAACAATCCTAATCTACTCAACCTTTCATCATAGCTAGCACCCTCCATACCAGGCAACATCCTGGTGAACCTCCTCTGCACCCTCTCTAAAGCATCCACATCCTTCTGGTAATGTGGCGACCAGAACTGCACGCAGTATTCCAAAGGTGGCCTAACCAAAGTCCTATACAACTGTAACATGACCTACCAACTCTTGTACTCAATACCCCGTCCGATGAAGGTAAGCATGCTGTATGCCTTCTTGACCACTCTATCAAACTGCGTTGCCACCTTCAGGGTACAATGGACCTGAACTCCCAGATCTCTCTGTACATCAATTTTCCCCAGGACTCTTCCATTGACCGTATAGTCCGCTCTTGAATTAGATCTTCCAAAATGCATCACCTCCCATTTGCCTGGATTGATCTCCATCTGCCATTTCTCTTTCCATGAGAAAATATTTGGGGAACTTTTTTTCTTTACTTATTAAAATCTTTTATTTTGCCATTTGTTGCCCTGCCCTCTCTACCTGCACACTGTGTTCGTTTCCATCTTGTCTAATTAACAATTATTGTTATGAGTTTTTGTTGGTTAATTCAGCACAGACCAATTATTCAAGCTGGGACCCTCCTGAATGTGTGGTGCATTTTCAAACACATCAAAAGAATCATTTCATCACCCCCCCCCCCCCCCCCCCCCCCCCAACTAAAGTAACCCATTGGCTTGTGAGTTCCCTCTGTCTGCAAAGCTTCAAATTGGTTCAGCAAATTTTAATGGTCCCCCAGAGTTCTAATTCCTTTGCTGTGTTTTTTCAGGAATGAATGCTGCTTCGCAGTCTGCACTCACAGGCAGCCAGAGAAATTCAGCCACTGACGAGATTTGTCTCTACTTCATCAGAAATCACTGCAACTTCAAAGGTATGTGTAAAATTCTTCACGTTTTGCCATGGATGATGACACTCTGTGACACAGTTACACTGGCAGTTTAATCGTTTATTTTGCACTGGTGCTGAATTTACCTTGTATTTCCCTCACAGACAGCAGCTCCAACACAGGAGGCAGTTTCATAAGGTGTAGACACGGTAAAGTTCAATGTAGAGTTTCCCTCATTAATTCATTAAGCCAGCAGCATGTTGTTGTAACGTAGGCTCGGGAGATCCAGTGCCTCTTTCTTGGTCCAGACACAAAGGGAAGTGTTGCCTTTCATTCCCTCTCCTTACCCATTCCACCCATTAGGAAAGAACAACCAAAAATAACATTGCAAACTGAAAAATGTTGAAAGTCACATGGAAGCATCATTTTGTTGTCCATTGTGTTGGTGTTGAACTGATCCTGCAGTTCCACCAACATGACAGCTCTGCATTTAACATCAAAACAGTTCTGCAACCAGAATAGAGCCTTAAATAATCCAATTGAAACAACGGAAATTAAAGGCTGATGTCTCCATTGTTGCAGGAAATATCCCAAGAGCATTAATGCTCACTGATGCTACCCAAATGTTGACCTGTGGTAATTAGCTGCAGTCGACAAAGGACCATATAGGCATCTCTCACCATCAGAGAGAAACATATTAGATATATAGATTAAGCAACAGTGCTCAAAGCCTGGGACAAGGTAAGCCTCCATTAACTATTACAGCCAGTGTAAATCAAACCAATACTATTGGCATCTTTCTGTAGCACACTGCAGCCAACTGAGTTAACTGACCCCCCACTTGGTATATGTGAGACTCACATACTGTACTTGTCAATTGGTTGTTAAGCTGCCTTGTGAAGTGAGATGAACTAAGTCTAGTCAACTTGCAAACTCAGTCCTGCTCAAGTCAATGTCAAATCTGTGTATTACAAATCTAATAGCTGATTTACAATTAATGCAGATAGGAAATAAAACATTTCCAGATGTCATTCATCCACATCTTTGGTTATCTCCAGACTTGACTATTCTAATACACTCCTACCACGTGAGATTCACCTACCACCCCTGTGCTGCCTGCCCCTCCTGTGCTGCCTGCTGCCCCTGTGCTGCCTGCTGCCCCTGTGCTGCCTGCTGCCCCTGTGCTGCCTGCTGCCCCTGTGCTACCCCTGTGCTGCCTGCTGCCCCTGTGCTGCCTGCTGCCCCTGTGCTGCCCCTGTGCTGCCTGCTGCCCCTGTGCTGCCTGCTGCCCCTGTGCTGCCTGCTGCCCCTGTGCTGCCTGCTGCCCCTGTGCTGCCTGCTGCCCCTGTGCTGCCTGCCCTCCCTGTGCTGCCTGCTGCCCCGTGCTGCCTGCTGCCCCTGTGCTGCCTGCTGCCCCTGTGCTGCCTGCTGCCCCTGTGCTGCCTACTGCCCCTGTGCTGCCTGCTGCCCCTGTGCTGCCTGCTGCCCCTGTGCTGCCCCTGTGCTGCCTGCTGCCCCTGTGCTGCCTGCTGCCCCTGTGCTGCCTGCTGCCCCTGTGCTGCCTGCCCTTCCTGTGCTGCCCCTGTGCTCCCTGCTGCCCCTGTGCTGCCTGCTGCCCCTGTGCTGCCTGCTGCCCCTGTGCTGCCTGCTGCCCCTGTGCTGCCTGCTGCCCCTGTGCTCACTGCCCCCCCTGTGCTGCCCCTGTGCTGCCTGCCCCCCCTGTGCTGCCTGCCCCCCCTGTGCTGCCTGCCGCCCCTGTGCTGCCTGCCCCCCCTGTGCTGCCTGCTGCCCCTGTGCTGCCTGCTGCCCCTGTGCTGCCTGCTGCCCCTGTGCTGCCTGCTGCCCCTGTGCTGCCTGCTGCCCCTGTGCTGCCTGCTGCCCCTGTGCTGCCTGCCGTTCCTGTGCTGCCTGCTGCCCCTGTGCTGCCCCTGTGCTGCCCCTGTGCTGCCCCTGTGCTGCCTGCCGCCCCTGTGCTGCCCCTGTGCTGCCCCTGTGCTGCCTGCTGCCCCTGTGCTGCCTGCTGCCCCTGTGCTGCCTGCTGCCCCTGTGCTGCCCCTGTGCTGCCCCTGTGCTGCCTGCTGCCCCTGTGCTGCCTGCTGCCCCTGTGCTGCCCCTGTGCTGCCCCTGTGCTGCCTGCTGCCCCTGTGCTGCCTGCTGCCCCTGTGCTGCCCCTGTGCTGCCTGCCGCCCCTGTGCTGCCTGCCGCCCCTGTGCTGCCTGCTGCCCCTGTGCTGCCTGCTGCCCCTGTGCTGCCCCTGTGCTGCCTGCTGCCCCTGTGCTGCCTGCTGCCCCTGTGCTGCCTGCTGCCCCTGTGCTGCCCCTGTGCTGCCCCTGTGCTGCCTGCTGCCCCTGTGCTGCCCCTGTGCTGCCTGCTGCCCCTGTGCTGCCTGCTGCCCCTGTGCTGCCTGCTGCCCCTGTGCTGCCCCTGTGCTGCCTGCTGCCCCTGTGCTGCCTGCTGCCCCTGTGCTGCCTGCTGCCCCTGTGCTGCCTGCTGCCCCTGTGCTGCCTGCCCCCCCTGTGCTGCCCCTGTGCTGCCTGCCCCCCCTATGCTGCCTGCTGCCCCTGTGCTGCCTGCTGCCCCTGTGCTCACTGCCCCTGTGCTGCCTGCTGCCCCTGTGCTGCCCCTGTGCTGCCTGCTGCCCCTGTGCTGCCTGCTGCCCCTGTGCTGCCTGCCCCCCCTGTGCTGCCCCTGTGCTGCCCCTGTGCTGCCTGCTGCCCCTGTGCTGCCTGCTGCCCCTGTGCTGCCTGCTGCCCCTGTGCCATATTTCTGTCACCTCCTTTCGCCCCACAGCAACCAGAGATATCAGTGGTCTGCCAGCCTTTTGACCATTCCCAATTTTAATCTCACCACCGCTTGACAAAGTGCTGGGCGCCAAAACGTTGGAATCCACCTAGACCATAATTCAGGAGAGTTCGGAAGGAAATGTCCACGTTCAGGAATTGAGAAACTCGCTGATTCTCATTTTCAGAAACAGATACTGATCATGGAGAGTCGGGAGCAGTTCCGGGATTTCAGTAATTCTCTCTCACAGTCCATTGTGCCTGCGTAGTGGTGGGGGAAGGCAGAGACTTAGAATTAGGACACCCCGATGTCCGGGACAGGCTTTTTGGGGGGGGGGGGGGGGGGGGGGGGGGGGGGGGCGCGCCTGCGGTCTTTAACCAGGGCACCCTAATCAGATCTCTGAATCCCAGCTTTTCCAGCGAGTTTATGTCCCGAACCGAAATCTTTGTTTTGCCATTCACACATTCTATTCTCTTGATGTGCATTATCAGCTTCCTTTTTAGCTTTAATCACCCCCATTTACATTCCTTTAGCCTTCTGTCCTCAACATCTTTGTCAATCTCCACTAACACTGGCCCCCTATCCAGCCCCACCGCTCCACGCCCCCTCCCCTCCCCTCTCCCCAGTACAGTATTAATCTGACCCTATTTCCAGTCCTCTCTAAAGGTTTAGGAGATGCACAGTTTAGTGCGCCCAGTCAGGGTGCTGTTTCACAATCTCTTATTCAGCTTGGACATGACATTCACCTCTGTTACAAGTGGGATTTGAGGATTGTGAACCTTGACAGTTGTTGATGGCCGTGAGCTTTGACAAAGAGTCATCCAGACTCGAATCGTTAGCTCCCTTCTTTCTCCACCGATACTGTCAGATCTGCTGATATTGTCCAGTATTTTCTGTTCAAGTTTCAGTTATTCTCTGAGATTTCAGGGTTTTTCTTTAGGATCCAGCCTTCCCTCCTATCGACTGTGGTTTGTGCCATGGTGGTCAACTCTGTATTAAGCATCACCTGGTGTGGCTGAGAGACCTCACTGTGGCCTGGCACTCTCCACCTCACTTACTGCAGAGGCAAACATTGGACTGAAAAGGTGCACAATTCACTGGCCTCTGTCTCCTCTGGGCCCTCTAAGCCAGCGGAGCTTTTCCTTCCAAACAATCAGCCTCCAGAGCTCACGCCCATCAACGACTGTCTCCAAGTTGTCACTGTCAAGGTTCACCATCCTCAAATCTCACTTGTAACAGGTGAATGTCATGTCCAAGCTGGATAAGAGATTGTGAAACAGCACCCTGATTGGGAGCGCTAAACTGTGCATCTCCTAAACCTGCATCCAGTGCATTCCACTGCAGGGCTGAGATACTGACAACATAGGGAGGTCGTATTAACATTTTAACTGGCCTAAAAGTGGATAAATCCCCAGGGCCAGATGAGATGTATCAAGTTGCTGTGGGAAGCAAGGGAAGAGATTGCAGCGGCTCTGACATTTCAAATCTTCTCTGGCCACAGGAGAGGTGCCAAAGGACTGGAGGACAGCTAATTTGGTGCCATTATTCAAGAAGGGAAGTAGGGACGAACCAGGAAATTACAGTCCAGTGAGTCTAACTTCAGTGGTAGGAAAACTACTGTAAAAAAACAGGCTTAATCTTCACATGGAGAGGCGAGGATTAATCCAGGATAGTCAGTATGGCTTTGTCAAAGGGAGATCATGTCTAATTAATTTGGTTGAATTTTTTGAGGCAGTGACGAGGTGTGTAACGAGGGTAGTGAGGTTGATGTCGTCTACATGGACTTTAGTAAGGTTTTTGACAAGGTCCCACATGGGAAGCTGATGAAGAAGGTAAGAGCCCATGGGATCCAGGGCAATTTGGCAAACTGGATCCAAACCTGGCTCAGTGGTAGGAGGCAGAGGGTGATGGTTGAAGGTTGCTTTTGTGACTGGGAGCCTGTGTCCAGTGATGTTCCACAGGGATCGGTCCCTTGTTGTTTGTAGTGTACATTAGTGACCTGGATGTGAATGTAGGAGGTGTGATAAGTTCACAGATGACACTAAAATTGGTGGTGTGGTAAACAGTACGATATATAGGGGCTGGTTGAATTGGCAGAAGAGTGACAAATGAAAGAGTAACCATGAAAAGTGTGAGGTAATGCATTTTGGGAGGATTAACAAGGCAAAGGGATACACGACGAATGACAGGACCCCAGGAAGTACAGAGGATCAAAGGGACCTTGGTATGCAGGTTCACAGATCTCTGAAGACAGCCGGACAGGTAGATAAGGTGGTGAAGAAGGCCAATGGGATTCTTGTCTTTATTAGTTGAGGCTGAGAATCTAAGAGCAGGGAGGCTATCCTGGAGCTGTATAAAACGCTGGTTAGGCCACAGCTAGAGTACTGTGTGCAGTTCTGGTCGCCACACTATAGAAGGGAAGTGATTGGAGAGGGTCCAGAGGAAATTCACCAGGATGTAGCCTGGGCTGGGGCGTTTCAGCTACCAAGGGATGCTCGATAGGCTGGGGCTGTTTTATGTGGAGCAGAGAAGGCTGGGGGGGGGGGACACATGATTGAGGTGTATAAAATACTGAAGGACATAGCTAGGGTGGATGGGAAGGTACCTTTTCTCTTAGTGGGGGGAGGGGGAATAGCTAGGGGGCATAGATTTAAGGTTCGAGGTGTGAGGTAAACCTTTTCAACCCAGAGGGTGAAGGAATCTGAAAGTCGCTGCCTGACAGGGTTGTTGCCAATTTAATGGAATACTATAATAATGTTGCTCCTTAGAGTCGCCAATATGATACTGAGGCTCTTTTTATGATATGATGCTATGGCCCAACAGCGTCGCCAATACTGTGGATGTTTCTATTTCTCTTACTGACCACAAGGCTTCCCGTATATCGGTCAAATAACCACACAACCAATTAGTCAGTCCAAGTTCAAAGATGGTTTATTTACACACAAGGGTTACTTCGACAGACAAGCACAATATACTACAAGTTAAACTACACCTATCAACTACAATAACCTATACTTAACTTCAGGTGACCGGCACTGTACAAGTGGATAAGGCCTTTATCTTGATCACATGACTGGTTTGAAGAAGTGGCTCTGTCTCTGCTGGGCTCATCTGTCAGGTAGCAATCGTTGGTCTTGAACTTGGCTGTCTGGTCGTTATGCTGCAGTTGGGCTGGCACAGGCCGGATTCAAAGGAGGCTGGCACAGACCGGGTCCAAGAGGTAGAACACATGGCTGTGTCCCCTTTTATCCTTCTGAGTTTTGGGCTCTTTGGGGTGGTCCTTAATCTTGGACCCAATAGTTCAACAGGGCTTCGATCACTGCCTTCGATTTCGGCCAATAAAGGGGCGGGTGCCTTGGTAGCTGGGCGGCTTCTTAGCGGTCATTGACCTTGGCAGTTGGGCTTTCTGAGTAAAGGGAGTGGTGCCGATCAGCCTGTGGCTGTACCGGTTTCTTGATTGGAATCCTATTGTTCTGGGGTACGGGCCATTAAAATGCAAAGGAGCGGGGGTTTGATCAGGTCTATCTACCTGCGTTTCAAATACACAGAAGCTGTGTATCTGTCTGAGTCCTGGGTTGGCCATAATTCCCATGGTCCTTTGCAGGTGGCCGTCTCAGATGGCTACAGGGTGTTAGCGGCAGGAACCACAATGTTTAAGAAGTATTTAGGTGAGCACTTGAAATGTCACAGCACACAAGGCCACGGCCCAAGTGCTGGAAAATGGGATTAGAATAGAGAGGTGCTTGATGGTCAGTGTGGCGCCGATGGGCCGAAGGGCCTTGTTATGTGCTGTACGATTCAATAGCAGATGCTAGACAGGAGAAAACGCTGAACAGTTTCCACCTTCTTAGGTATACCTGCCTGTATCCTAGACATCTCTTAGTGGGAGAACACCACCAATCAGGTCCTGAGCATGTTAATCCCATCAGCATTTGGCCATTGCTCAACCAATGATGTCTGCATTGGCTCAAACACATTAATCAGATGGAGGATGGCCAACTACCCAAAGACCATCTGTCCAGTGAGCGGGACAAGATCTGCTGGACTTTTACAAATGCTGCCATAAATGTGAGTCTTGTCTCGGTGATGAGGAAATCTGTGTACAATTAGCGTCACAGTGTAGGAGCGGAAAACCTTTAAAAAATATTGACACAATTAACTCAGTCTGAAACCTGACTGCCACATTCATACTTTATGTTTTTACAGAGAGGTGCAGCCGGGTTCACTTCAATCTACCCTACAGGTGGCAGATATTCAAGGAAATGTGGCAGGATGTCCGGAACATGGAAATGATTGAAGAGGAATTCTCGGAACCAAACAATACCACCAGGTACCCTTCTGATGCCATAAACATGGTGACAAAAATACATAATGGCTGGGGTTCTCTGTGGGCCAACGCTGAATTCGGCAAAGGTGATGGGGTGGAGAGTCAGTCGTGAAGTCAAAATAGTGGCGGTTGCCGGGCACCGTGACTGCGGCACCGTGCGTTTCACTCCGCACGCACGGTAAACGCCATTTGCATATCCGCGATGCTCCACCTCTGACGCGGGGGATTCCCAATGGCGGGGCCACTGGCGCTGTGACTGGCGAGGGAGAGAGAGAAGGTCAGACACGGAGAGGAGTCTGCCGGAGGGGCTGCCGGAGGGGCTGCCGGAGGGTCTGCCGGAGGGGCTGCCGGAGGGGCTGCCGGAGGGGCTGCCGGAGGGTCTGCCGGAGGGGCTGCCGGAGGGGCTGCCGGAGGGGCTGCCGGAGGGGCTGCCGGAGGGGCTGATGGAGGGGCTGCCGGAGGGGCTGATGGAGGGGCTGCCGGAGGGGCTGCCGGAGGGGCTGATGGAGGGGCTGCCGGAGGGGCTGCCGGAGGGGCTGCCGGAGGGGCTGCCGGAGGGGCTGCCGGAGGGGCTGCCGGAGGGGCTGCCGGAGGGGCTGATGGAGGGGCTGCCGGAGGGGCTGATGGAGGGGCTGATGGAGGGGCTGATGGAGGGGCTGATGGAGGGGCCGATGGAGGGGCTGATGGAGGGGCTGATGGAGGGGCTGATGGAGGGGCTGATGGAGGGGCTGATGGAGGGGCTGATGGAGGGGCTGATGGAGGGGCCGATGGAGGGGCTGATGGAGGGGCTGCCGGAGGGGCTGCCGGAGGGGCTGATGGAGGGGCTGCCGGAGGGGCTGATGGAGGGGCTGCCGGAGGGTCTGCCGGAAGGGCTGCCGGAGGGGCTGATGGAGGGGCTGATGGAGGGGCTGCCGGACGGGCTGATGGAGGGGCTGATGGAGGGGCTGATGGAGGGGCTGCCGGAGGGTCTGCCGGAAGGGCTGCCGGAGGGGCTGATGGAGGGGCTGATGGAGGGGCTGATGGAGGGGCTGATGGAGGGGCTGATGGAGGGGGCTGATGGAGGGGGCTGATGGTGGGGGCCGGAGGGCTACCACCAAGCCTGGGGGCAGCGGGAGGAGTGATGGTGGTGATCAGGGGCTGGGCCGTAGGGCCGAGGTGAATCCCCATGGGACCAGACACAGGCCGCCATTGCCACAGCCTGCAAGGCAGCCACCTTACTGCACACCCCACAGACTGTCCATTTGTGCAGAGTGATACCAGCCAAAAAGCTGCCCCACCCCAACTCCCCAGACCCCGCACCCACCCCGCACCCAGCTGAGGGGCTGGTTCCTGGGTGACAGGGGTTATCCACTGTGGGCGTGGCTGATGACACCAGTCCGGGTGACACAGACCAAAGTGGAGACCCTCGACAACAACGCCCATACAGCGGCCAGAGGCGTGACCGAGCGGTGCTTCAGCCTCCTGAAGGTGCGGTGCAAGACCACTCTGCAGGGGCCCTCCAGTATGATGTTGAGAGCATCGCGACGGCCTGCTGCATCCTCCATAACATCGCGCAGCAGAGGGGCGATGCACTGGAGGAGGAGAATGACGGCCAGTCCTCATCCGATGAGGAGGTAGCAGGAGAGGGCAAGGATGGACAGGACATGGGGCCAAGGCAGGCATAGGAGGCCTCACGATGTGTGCACCAGGGCCAATGTGTATGGGGCATTCTAATCGCCTCCAGCGGCATGGACATCCCCATCACCCCCTTAACCCCCCCCCCCCCCCCCCCCCCCGCCGACCATCCCCATGAACACCCTACCATCCAGCACCCCCCTTTGCAGCCACCTCCGTGATACATACCTGCTGCACTGTGGGGCGTGGGTTGGCAGTGACAGCGGGTCTGATCCACGGGATGGAGGATGATGACAACCCGCTCTGCGATGAGTTCTGGTGCTCCTCATTGTTCGACAATGTCTGACTCCTGCCCACAGCAGCACTTTCCACCATCCAGCTGGGTGATCCCTGCATGTGAATTGGTCAATCCATCACATGGAATCCCTGGGGATGGTGGAGGTGAGGATGGTTGGGGTGGGGATGGGAGATGGTGGTGGGATGGTGGTAGGACACCGGAATGGTGAGCGCTCCTGCACTGCAGTCCCTGGACCAAGCCCACCCACAACATCCGCCATTTCCACCCCCACCCACCAGCCCTCTGGTCAGCCCAGACCAACCCACCCCTCACATCCATCGGACAGAGCACCGAGGCAGGTTGCAACAGGCATGAACAAATACATACACGTTTGTGCGTTAGTTCCATCGCTATACTGTGCCCGACACCCGTGCCACCTTAGCTAGTGCCTAATTTTCTGGCCTTACTGTGGTGAATGTAATATATGAATGTATATAATAATTCACACTGTGATTGTAAGCGCAGTAGCGCCATCCTACCACTAGGGGGAGTATCGCTGGGAGCACTGAGGAACTAGTACTGGGCTCCACCCTTGGTTCCGCCCACGACTCCTCCCCCTAGTGTAGCTGTATAAGTATCCGTGTCCAGAGTCAGCCTAGGTCACTTCGAGTTCATCAACAGGTAACAGGCTGGCTCTGAAGTAAGTCGATTAAAGCCTAGATTCACTTTGGAAACACATGTCTGATGAGTTGATGGTTCCATCAATTTAATCGACTTAAAGAACAGTAAAGATCGATTATGGAATCGGCCCCAGCCAGCCACTATGCTGCTCCAGCCCAGCCACTATGCTGCTCCAGCCAGCCACTATGCTGCCCCAGCCACTATGCTGCTCCAGCCACTATGCTGCTCCAGCCAGCCACTATGCTGCCCCAGCCACTATGCTGCTCCAGCCACTATGCTGCCCCAGCCAGCCACTATGCTGCTCCAGCCACTATGCTGCCCCAGCCACTATGCTGCTCCAGCCACTATGCTGCTCCAGCCACTATGCTGCCCCAGCCAGCCACTATGCTGCTCCAGCCAGCCACTATGCTGCTCCAGCCAGCTACTATGCTGCTCCAGCCAGCCACTATGCTGCTCCAGCCACTATGCTGCTCCAGCCACTATGCTGCTCCAGCCACTATGCTGCTCCAGCCAGCCACTATGCTGCCCCAGCCACTATGCTGCCCCAGCCACTATGCTGCCCCAGCCACTATGCTGCCCCAGCCACTATGCTGCCCCAGCCACTATGTTGCCCCAGCCACTATGCTGCTCCAGCCACTATGCTGCTCCAGCCACTATGCTGCTCCAGCCAGCCACTATGCTGCTCCAGCCACCATGCTTCTCCAGCCACTATGCTGCCCCAGCCAGCCACTATGCTGCCCCAGCCAGCCACTATGCTGCCCCAGCCAGCCACTATGCTGCCCCAGCCAGCCACTATGCTGCCCCAGCCAGCCTCTATGCTGCCCCAGCCACTATGCTGCCCCAGCCACTATGCTGCCCCAGCCACCATGCTGCCCCAGCCAGCCACTATGCTGCCCCAGCCAGCCACTATGCTGCCCCAGCCACTATGCTGCCCCAGCCACTATGCTGCCCCAGCCACTAAGCTGCCCCAGCCAGCCACTATGCTGCCCCAGCCAGCCACTATGCTGCCCCAGCCACTATGCTGCCCCAGCCACTATGCTGCCCCAGCCACTATGCTGCCCCAGCCACTATGCTGCCCCAGCCACTATGCTGCTCCAGCCACTATGCTGCTCCAGCCTGCCATTTCTGCGGCCAGAACCAGCACCCGCGGCAGCACTGCCCGGCCCGCAACGCGACCTGCAGCAGCTGTGGGCGGCAAGGCCATTACGCTAGAGTGTGCCTCGCAAAAAGGGCCCCAGCTTCCAACTCCCCAGCGACTCGCAGTAACCGCTCCCCTCACTCGCAGCCCCGCGGGGCCCGAAATGCGGAGTCTGCGCTCGGACAACTCAGTGGAGGAATTCGAACAAGACTACGAACTCAGAGGGCAGCCAGACCAAAGAACCTACGAAACTCGATGGCAGAGCTCCACATCAACGGGTGGTGGTCGTTAAGACCAGGGAGAAATTCCGCATGGTGGTCGACTACAGTCAGACTATAAATAGGTTTACGCTCCTCGACGCGTATCCCCTCCCCAGGATTGCAGACATGGTAAACCAGATCGCCCAGTACCGGCTCTTTTCCACGGTGGATCTGAAGTCTGCATACCACCAGCTCCCAATCTGCCCGGAGGACCGCCACTACACGGCGTTCGAGGCCGATGGCCGCCTCTTCCATTTCCCCCGGGTCCCCTTCGGCGTCACTAATGGGGTCTCGGTGTTCCAACGAGCAATGGACCGAATGGTGGACCAGTACGGGCTGCGGGCCACGTTTCCGTACTTGGACAATGTTACAATCTGCGGCTATGACCAGCAGGACCACGACGTCAACCTCCACCGTTTTCTCCAGACGGCTCAGAAACTAAACCTCACGTCCAACAAGGAGAAATGCGTATTCCGCACAACCAGACTAGCCATCCTCGGCTATGTCGTGGAAAACGGAGTCCTGGGCCCCGACCTGGACCGTATGCGCCCCCTCTTAGAACCCCCCCCCCCTCCCCCTCATTGTCCCAAGGCCCTCAAGCGGTTCTTGGGATTTTTCTCTTACTGCGCCCAGTGGGTCCCTCAATATGCGGAGAAAGCCCGCCCACTCTTCAAGGCCACACTATTTCCCCTGTCAGCCGAGGCACGCCAGGCCTTCGACGGCATCTAGGAGGACATCGGCAAAGCGGCCATGCGGTGGATGAATCCACTCCATTTCAGGTAGAAAGCGACGCCTCAGAGGTAGCTCTTGCAGCCACGTTAAATCAGGCAGGGAGACCCGTTGCATTTTTCTCCCGTACCCTCTCCGCTTCAGAACTCCGACACTCCTCAGTCGAGAAAGAAGCACAAGCCATCGTGGAGGCTGTTCGTCACTGGAGGCACTACCTCGCAGGTAGGAGGTTCACCCTCATTACCGACCAACGATCGGTTGCCTTCATGTTCGACAACTTGCAAAGGGGCAAAATAAAAAACGATAAAATTCTGAGGTGGAGGATCGAACTCTCCACCTACAATTACGATATCAAATATCGACCCGGGAAGCTCAACGAGCCTCCGGATGCCCTATCCCGCAGGACATGCGCCAGCGTGCAGATCGACCGATTAAAAAGCATCCACAATGACCTCTGCCACCCGGGGGTCACCCGGCTCGCCCACTACATCAGAGCCCGAAACCTGCCTTTCTCCAACGAGGAGGTAAAAACGGTCACCAGGGACTGCCCGATCTGTGCGGAGTGCAAACCGCACTTCTATAGACCAGACAGGGCCCACCTGGTCAAGGCTTCGAGGGCCTTTGAACGCCTCGCGATTGATTTCAAAGAGCCACTCCCCTCAACTAACAAGAACATCTATTTCTTAAACGTCGTAGACGAGTCCTCCCGCTTTCCATTCGCTATCCCGTGCCCCGACATGACCTCCCACACAGTCATTAGGGCCCTGCATAGCATCTTCACCCTGTTTGGTTTCCCCAGCTACGTTCACAGCGACCAGGGTTCGTCCTTCATGAGTGACGAGCTGCGTCAGTACCTGCTCGAAAAGGGCATTGCCTCGAGCAGGACTACCAGCTACAACCCCAGGGGGAACGGGCAGGTGGAGAGGGAGAACGCGACGGTCTGGAAGACCGTCCTACTGACCCTCCGGTCTAGAAAGCTCCAAGTCTCCCAGTGGCAGGAAGTCCTCCCAGACGCGCTCCACGCCATTAGGTCCCTCTTGTGTACGGCAACCAACCAGACCCCTCACGAGAGGCTCTTCATTTTTTCCAGGGGCACTACCACGGGGGTCTCACTTCCGGCATGGCTGAGGACACCGGGCCCGGTACTCCTGAAGAAACACGTCAGGGCGCACAAAACCGACCCCCTTGTAGAGAAGGTGCGCCTGCTCCACTCCAACCCACAGTACGCATTCGTAGAGTTCCCTGACGGCCGTCAGGACACTGTATCCCTCTGGGACCTTGCACCCGCCGGAACCAGCTCTACCCCCACAGAAGGACCCCTCACCCGACACCCCATGCTGCCGCCCCCTCGCGCTCCTGAACCCACAAGCTCGCTCCACCAGTCCCGCGCCGGCCAGCCCCCAGTCCCCGGTTGAACCAGGAGAGTATGAAGCTCGAAGACAACCCTCCCTGGAGTCCCCCATCGTACCCCAACACACTACACCCGTCCAGCCACCGCAAGAGGCTGCAACCCCGGTGCTCCGCAGGTCTCAGCGGACAACCCGACCGCCGGACAGACTGACGTTATAGACTAGACCACCACCCCCGCCGGACTTGATTTTTTTGCAGGGGGTGAATGTGGTGAATGTAATATGTGAATGTACATAATAATTCACACTGTAGTTGTAAGCGCAGTAGTGCCATCCTACCACTAGGGGGAGTAGCGCTGGGAGCACTGAGGAACTTGTACTGGGCTCCACCCTTGGTTCCGCCCACGACTCATCCCCCTAGTGCAGCTGTATAAGTATCCGTGTCCAGAGTCAGCCTGGGTCACTTTGAGTTCATCAACAGGTAACAGGCTGGCTCTGAAGTAAGTCGATTAAAGCCTAGAATCACTTTGGAAACACGTGTCTGATGAATTGGTGGTTCCATCACTTACGGGCCCTGACACTATGCCGAGGTGGTTCCCCAGATGATACTGCAGGAGTGGAGGCGGCCTGCTGTGACTCTTGCCCTGAGACCTCGGTCCCCGTTGGCAGCCGTCTCCTGTGGCGACCCGGCCTGGATGGGCCCGGCCGCTGCGCGGGCGTCCCGGGTGGCGTGGTAGCACCCTGTTCTGCCCGCTGCCCATCAGATGCACCAGGGATGGGGTGGGGGGGTCCGAGGTGCTGCAGTGTTCCGGCGGGAGACATCAGCATGGGCCCCATCATATCCTCCTCCCTCGGGGTGCCTGATGGCTCCCGGGCTTCTTCATGGGAGGCAGGTGCGAGCGGTGCCAACCCCCGAGGCTCTGCCACCACCTGGCGCTGCCTGTCCTGGTGGCCGATGGTGCCACGACAAGTGTCTCGTTGCACACGGCCGTGGAGCACAAGAAATCGTAGAATTTACAGTGCAGAAGGAGGCCACTCGGCCCATCGATGCTGCACCGACTCCTGGAAAGAGCACCCTACCCAAGGTTAACACTTCCACCCTATCCCCATAACCCACTAACCCCACCCAAAACTAAGGGCAATTTTGGACACTAAGGGCAATTTATCATGACCAATCCACCTAACCTGCACATCTTTGGACTGTGGGAGGAAACCGGAGCACCCGGAGGAAACCCTCGCACACACGGGGAGGATGTGCAGAGTCCACAAAGACAGTGACCCAAGCCGGAATCGAACCTGGGACCCTGGAGTTGTGAAGCGATTGTGTTATCCACAATGCTACCATGATAGGAAATGGACCAACTTCCTCTGGGACTGCACCACATAATAATAATCATCATCTTTATTATTGTCACAAGTAGGTTTACATTAACACTGCAATGTAGTTACTGTGAAAGCCCCTAGTCGCCACATTCCGGTGCCTGTTTGGGTACACAGAGGGAGAATTCAGAATGTCCAGTTCACCTGACAGCACGTTTTCCAGGACTTGTGGGAGGAAACCGGAGCACCCGGAGGAAACCCACGCAGACACGGGGAGAAGGTGCAGAGAAGGGGGGAACGTGCAGACACGGGGAGAACGTGCAGACACGGGGGGGAGCGTGCAGACACGGGGGGGAACGTGCAGACACGGTGGGAACGTGCAGACACGGGGAGAACGTGCAGACACGGGGGGGGGAACGTGCAGACACGGGGAGAACATGCAGACACGGGGGGGGAACGTGCAGACACGGGGGGGGAGAACGTGCAGACACGGGGGGAACGTGCAGACACGGGGGGGAGAACGTGCAGACACAGTGGGAACGTGCAGACACGGGGGGGGGGGACGTGCAGACACGGGGGGAACGTGCAGACACGGGGGGGGAACGTGCAGACACGGGGGGAACGTGCAGACACGGGGGGGGGGTACGTGCAGACATGGGGGGAACGTGCAGACACGGAGGGGAACGTGCAGACACGGGGGGAACGTGCAGACACGGGGGGGGGAACGTGCAGACACGGGGGGGGGACGTGCAGACACGGGGGGAACGTGCAGACACGGGGGGGGGAACGTGCAGACACGGGGAGAACGTGCAGACACGGGGGGAACGTGCGGACACGGGGGGGGGGACGTGCAGACATGGGGGGAACGTGCAGACACGGGGGGGAACGTGCAGACACGGGGGGAACGTGCAGACACGGGGGGGGGGGGAACGTGCAGACACGGGGGGAACGTGCAGACACGGGGGGAACGTGCAGACACGGGGGGAACGTGCAGACACGGGGGGAACGTGCAGACACGGGGGGGAGAGCGTGCAGACACGGGGGGAGAACGTGCAGACACGGGGGGAACGTGCAGACACGGGGAGAAGGTGCAGACACGGGGGGAACGGGCAGACACGGGGGGAACGTGCAGACACGGGGGGAACGTGCAGACACGGGGAGAACGTGCAGACACGGGGAGAAGGTGCAGACACGGGGGGAACGTGCAGACACGGGGAGAACGTGCAGACACGGGGAGAAGGTGCAGACACGGGGAGAACGCGCAGACACGGGGGGGGAACGTGCAGACACGGGGGGGAACGTGCAGACACGGGGAGAACGTGCAGACACGGGGAGAACGTGCAGACACGGGGGGAACGTGCAGACACGGGGAGAACGTGCAGACACGGGGGGAACGTGCAGACACAGTGGGAACGTGCAGACTCGGGGGGGGGGGACGTGCAGACACAGGGAGAACGTACAGACACAGTGGGAACGTGCAGACACTGGGAGAACGTGCAGACACAGTGGGAACGTGCAGACAGGGGGGGGGGGGGACGTGCAGACACGGGGAGAACGTGCAGACACGGGGGGAACGTGCAGACACGGGGGGGGGGGAGAACGTGCAGACACGGTGGGAACGTGCAGACACGGGGGGAATGTGCATACACGGGGGGGGAGAACGTGCAGACACGGTGGGAACGTGCAGACACGGGGGGAACGTACAGACACGGGGAGACAGCTGTGTGGTGAGCACCAGGTAGTGATGGTGAGAGCCTCTGGGACGGTGGAGGGCGTTGGAGATGCTGTGACGGGAAATCAATGTCATCCCCGGACTTGAGCTCCAAATTGTCTCGGGCTGTATGTCTCAGGCCCCCGTTCGTGTCCTCCTCCTCCTCGCTGCTGGCTGGCGGCGCAGGGTGGGGGTACGGTCACACCCCTGGGTGGGGGGAGGGGCCAGAGGGAGGGGCAATGGGTGGGGGACAGGGGTTAGTGCCTCAAACCTACTTGAACAGGTTTGAGGATTCCTCCTGATCCCATGAACTCCCCAATCTCCTGACATCTGTCGCAGAGATTATTGAGACAGCCAATCCCAATATGTCTACAAAGGTCACATTGTAAAGATTAACTATCGATCCCATCCTTTCAGTTGAGACCATCTCATTTAAACTATTTGCCCTGATTGGGAAATTAGTACTGTTATGGGAGAGGTGTTTTCAGAACCCCAAAATGTATCATGGAGTTCAACCAACCACCTGGTGTAGTAGTACAATTATGGACACGTGGTTTTTAAAACAAAACAATGTTTATTCCATGAACTCAAATTAACCTTTTAAATACAGATTGGATCTCTTAACACCCCGTACTTCAAAGATAACCGCAAAAATAATACAACACTACCCAATCCTGCAAACTATTCCTTTACACATCCAAAAGACTGAACAAATCCTTCAAACAGAAGTACATTAGATTTATATTCAATACTGAGACCTTTTTACAATTCCGATTTCACCAAAGGATTAAGAAATAGTCCTTCATGGCAGAGATCACCAGCAATGCAGCTCACAGCCACACCCAAGCTTTCTTCAAACTGAAACTAAATCTCCCAAAAAGCAGAAGTGAGCTCAGCTCTCCCCCCGCCCCCCCCCCCCCCCCCCCCCCGTGATATCACTTCAGTAATATGATCAGCTTAATTTCTTAAAGGTACATTTCTTGAACATCCAATTCTTAAAGGCACTCTCACCTGACAGTACTGTCCAATGATTGACTCCCAGCTCATATTTATTTGATTTTGGATTTTGATTTATTTTCATGTGTACTGAGTGAACAGCACAGACAGTAGAACAGATCGTATCATGCGTTAAAAATACTGGACAAACAATTATTACAAGACAATATTAGGTTAGATTTTTCACTTGCTGTTGGAGTGTAAATCAAACGTTATTAATTCTTTTTGATGCATTTTTTAATGAAAATTGGGTAGTTTTATAACAGGCGGTTAATTCTGTAACAAGCTGGAACAAGCTGAAAATCTATCACAAAGCTTTTAGAATATTTTATTTATTGCCAATGTTCCTCTCAATAATGACAGTAAAAATGAAATGATTTGTAATCATGCTTTCTAAGTGAAGAATTAAATGACCTTCTGACATATTGCCCAATATTTGTGATACAGAAACAGGCTATTTTTGCCCAACATCCCCACGACAAAGTGCCACCCAGGCTCGAAAGGTCAGCTCCCGTCTCTCTCTCTGTCCGTGGACGAGGTCAGACCTGCTGAGATTGTCCAATATTTTCAGTTTTTGTTTCCGGTTTCAGCATCGGCAGTACTTTGATTTGATCTCCATGCTGCTGTTTATGCTCCACACCAGCCTCTTCCCAACCTTATCCCTCAGCTTAATAGAGGCCGAGATCGAACAGGAGATGCACTGAGTGCGGTAGTGAGTGGGAATTGACGGGTGCTTTCCAGCTGCTGACGTGGGGCAGCACAGTAGCACAGTGGTTAGCACAGTTGCTTCACAGCACCAGGGTCCCAGGTTCGATTCCCGGCTTGGGTCACTGTCTGTGCGGAGTCTGCATGTTCTCCCCGTGTGTGCGTGGGTTTACTCCGGGTGCTTCGGTTTCCTCCCACAGTCCAAAGATGTGCAGGTTATGTGGATTGGCCATGCTAAATTGCCCGTAGTGTCCTAAAAAGGTTGGTGGGGTTACTGGGCTACGGGGATAGAGTGGAGGTATGGGCTTAAGTGGGGTGCTCTTTCCAAGGGCCGGTGCAGACTCGATGGGCCAAATGGCCTCTTTCTGCACTGTAAATTCTGTGATTAATAATCTGAATTGTGTCTCTCTTCAAGTTCTTTTCTCCAAATTGTTTCAGCAGTTCAGAACCTACCATTAACTTTGAGACAATGATGTGTGCGTCCCACCGGGTGAGGCGTCTCTCCACTGCATCCTCGGTTACCAAACCCCCTCACTTTATCCTGACGACTGAGTGGCTGTGGTACATGAAGGATATGTTTGGAAAATGGACTCAGTATGAAAATTGCGTAAGTTTCACTTCCTTGAACCTGAGCCAGTAAAAGGAGCCAGCCCAGAAATTCAATGGCCTTGATCAGAGCAAGTTGTAAATTCGAGGCAGATTTTCAACTTGCTTCTCAGTCAGAATACTGATGTTTCATCAAAAATGAACACCGTTAGGTGATGAGAATAACAACTGGAGAGAGAGAGAGAGAATAAATGAATAGATATTGGGTGCAATTTAACTTCGTCCGACGTCATTTCGTCCAACGACACTTCGTCCACGTCTTTTGGTCCAACGTCTTTTTGTCCGCTCGTCTTTTGGTCCAACGTCACTTCGTCCAATTATCCAATTACAAATTAACTCCGTATAAAACCATTCAATTGATAAAATGCAAGTACAATACAGCAAGTGAATTTAGTTGCTAAAATGCAAGTAATTGATAAAATGCAAGTAAAATGCAAGTTGAAAAATGCAGTTTAAAAATCTAAAAATGCAGTTAAAAAATCTAAAAGTTTACTAATAATTTTTTTTGTCTAAGTCTTTTTGTAACTTGACTTTTTGTAACTTGTAGCACTCCACTCCACTCCCCACATTTACTTTTTATGCAATAAAGGATTTTTATTACCGGTCCCTTTCCTTTAACGAGCCTCGTTAAAGGATAGATATTATCGTTCTCTTTCTTAATTCGCCCATCCCGAAATGGCAAAGTTCATTGTGTCAACGAAGAGTAAAAGGAAAGTAGCTGATGGAAATAACTATATCTACGATTTTTATTCGAGCAGTCCAAACCTAGGAAAAGAATACTGGAGATGTGAGAAAAGAAGGCTATGTTCAGTGCGGATTCACACGGTAACGGAAAACAATGAGCCGAAAATTATTTATTTCTCTAATGAGCACCTTCATCCAGCTGATGTTGATTCGTTAAATGCTAGAAAAGCAGTTGCAGAAATAAAGCATGAAGCAGTGGAAAACATAGCAGCAAGTTCGCGTAGCATTCTAGCGGCCAAGTTTACGCAGCTATCAGAAAATACCTGCTCTCAACTCCCTAGGTTGCCCATCGTCTCAAGAACTATTCAAAGGTGCCGACAAAAAAATTCTGGATTTCCCGCTAATCCAGCGGCTAGACACGGTTTTGAAATACCTGACAAATATTGTAGACTTGACAATGGCGAACAGTTTCTGAGATACGATTCGGGCGCCGAGGATCAACAGCGCTTACTAGTATTCGCATCAGAAAGTGCTCTTCAGGATTTAGCATCATATCGTCATTGGGCATGCGATGGGACATTTAAGATTGTGCCACCACAGTGGTTTCAACTGATCTGCATTCATGTACAAGTTAAAGGAAGCAGTTTTCCACGGGTCTTTGCATTACTGCCGAATAAAAGAAAGCAGACATACGAATTATTCTTTGACCAATTGAAAATTATGCAACCTAATGCAGATCCGAATGATATCATGGCAGATTTCGAAGTTGCAGTTCACAAGGCAATTAATTCATCATTCCTTAATTCATCTGTCGTGGCATGTTTGTTTCATTTGAGCCAATCTGTGTTTCGAAAAATTACCGATTTAGGCCTCAAAGAAAAATACAATACAGACTCTGAATTCTGTCTTAAAATTCGATGTTTTTCAGCATTAGCTTTCCTCCCCGTTGAAGATGTCGAAGAGGCTTATGAAGATTTGATAGACGATGAAGAAATACCTGCTGAATTCATCGTTTACTTCGACTTGACTTACATAGGCATTGTGAGAGGACGTGGTGCCAGACGAAGGAGTGAAACACCTACATTCCCGACAGCTGTATGGAATGTTAATCAGCGTGTTCTACAAGATCTACCGAGAACAAATAATGATGCTGAGGGGTTTCATTCAGCCATAAAGCGTTCGGCGGGTGGAGCTCATTTGAATATCTGGAGGTTAATCAAAACTCTGAAGGAAGAGGAAGGGTTCATAATAGGCAAAACGGCTCAAATTCTTCGGGGAGATCAGTCGACTTCATGTACGCGATATAAGAAAATAACTGAACGCCTCAAAAGATTGGTCGTTGAATATGATTCTACAACAAAAATTGATTTCTTGAGGAATGTTGCTTACAATTTACATCAATTTTAAGTAATTTCGGGAATTTGAAGTAATTAGTAAACTTTTAGATTTTTTAACTGCATTTTTAGATTTTTAAACTGCATTTTTCAACTTGCATTTTACTTGCATTTTATCAATTACTTGCATTTTAGCAACTAAATTCACTTGCTGTATTGTACTTGCATTTTATCAATTAAATGGTTTTATACGGAGTTAATTTGTAATTGGATAATTGGACGAAGTGACGTTGGACCAAAAGACGGGCGGACAAAAAGACGTTGGACCAAAAGACGTGGACAAAGTGTCGTTGGACGAAGTGACGTCGGACGAAAAGACGCGACACGGCCCAGAGAGGGTCCATGTGGTTTGGTTAGATCGCGAGAGAGGCGGAAATCAGGAACCGTGCCAGGCGCCTAGTGCTTGGGGATCTAACCGGCCCGCTACTGTTGGCGGGATCGCACTCCCAAATAGACACGCCGCAAACCTAATTGAGGCCAAGTAAGGGTAATCTCCATCTCATTGGCGAGATGGAAGCTGATCTAATGGCCTCCCGTGATCTCCCCAGTGAGAGGTCCATAAGACCATAAGACATAGGAGTGGAAGTAAGGCCATTCGGCCCATCGAGTCCACTCCGCCATTCAATCATGGCTGATGGGCATTTCAACTCCACCTCCCAGCATTCTCCCCATAGCCCTTAATTCCTCGCGACATCAAGAATTTATCTATCTCTGCCTTGAAGCCATTTAGCGTCCCGGCCTCCACTGCACTCTGCGGCAATGAATTCCACAGGCCCACCACTCTCTGGCTGAAGAAATGTCTCCGCATTTCTGTTTTGAATTTACCCCCTCTAATTCTAAGGCTGTGCCCACGGGTCCTCGACTCCTCGCCTAACGGAAACAGTTTCTTTGCGTCCATCCTTTCTAAGCCATGTATTATCTTGTAAGTTTCTATTAGATCTCCCCTTAACCTTCTGAACTCCAATGAATACAATCCCAGGAACGCCAGCCGTTCCTCATATGCTAGACCCGCCATTCCAGGGATCATCCGTGTGAATCTCCGCTGGACACGCTCCAGTGCCAGTATGTCCTTCCTGAGATGTGGGGCCCAAAACTGGACACAGTACTCCAAATGGGGCCTAACCAGAGCCTTATAAAGGCTCAGTAGCACATCGCTGCTTTTATATTCCAACCCTCTTGAGATAAATGACAACATTGCATTTGCTTTCTTAATCACGGATTCAACCTGCATGTTTACCTTTAGGGAATCCTCGACTAGCACTCCCAGATCCCTTTGTACTTTGGCATTATGAATTTTCTCACCGTTTAGAAAGTAGTCTATGCTTGGATTCTTTTTTCCAAAGTGCAAGACCTCACATTTTCTCACGTTGAAATGCATCAGCCATTTCCTGCACCACTCTCCCAAACTGTCTAGATCCTTCTGCAGCCTCCCCACTTCCTCAGCACTACCTGCCTGACCACCTAACTTTGTATCATCGGCAAACTTCGCTAGAATGCCCCCAGTCCCTTCATCCAGATCATTAATATATATGGTGAACAGCTGCGGCCCCAACACTGAACCCTGTGGGACACCGCTGGTCACCGGCTGCCATTCCGAAAAAGAACCTTTTATCCCAACTCTCTGCCTTCTGTCAGACAGCCAATCCTCAACCATGCGGGCACTGATTAATACTGGAGCAGGTGTCACAGCATCTGGGAGTCTCCCAGGCCATTGGAGACCTCTGGATGGTCAGGAACAGGACACGGTGACCATGGCCTCCACCAAGGTGCCCAGATGTCACTGCCAGATTGACAGGAGCAGTGCCAGGGTGGCAGTGTCAAGGTCCGGGTCCTATGGGGGGGCGTGTCCAAGGACAGGAGGGGTGGGGGGGGTGGGTATGACAGGAGGGGGAGGGGGCTGTGAGGGGGGGCTATGAAGGGGCCGCCATAGGTTGGGGGCAAAGGGTGAGGGTTCTGAATGGGGAGCGTGCAAAAGGGGGTGTGCAAGGGCAGATAAGGGGGTCCTTAGTGATGCCCCATAGTGGGGTGTCCTCACTTGAGGGTGGTGCCCATGTAAGTCGGGGGTGACATTGCCTGTGGATGAGGGGTGTGGGGGAACTCTCAAACTCACTTAGATATTCCCGTACCAGTCTCCCCGAACAGGTGCCGGAATGTGGCAACTAGGGGCTTTTCACAGTAACTTCATTTGAAGCCTACTCGTGACAAGCGATTTTCATTTAATTTCATATAGGGGCCCTTTCTCTGAGGAGCCAGCCTGGCCAGAGAGGTCAGCTCCCCAGGGATAGAAATAATTCTGTGGGCTAACCCAGAGAGATACTGCCCAGGGCCCAGTGTGGTTAGATAGCAGTGGGGAGCTCACTGACAGCGAGGGAGATACTGCCCAGGGCCCAGTGTGGTTAGATAGCAGTGGGGAGCTCACTGACACCCAGAGAGATACTGCCCAGGGCCCAGTGTGGTTAGATAGCAGTGGGGAGCTCACTGACACCCAGAGAGATACTGCCCAGGGCCCAGTGTGGTTAGATAGCAGTGGGGAGCTCACTGACAGCGAGGGAGATACTGCCCAGGGCCCAGTGTGGTTAGATAGCAGTGGGGAGCTCACTGACAGCGAGGGGGATACTGCCCAGGGCCCAGTGTGGCTAGATAGCAGTGGGGAGCTCACTGACAGCGAGGGAGATACTGCCCAAGGCCCAGTGTGGTTAGATAGCAGTGGGGAACTCACTGACAGCGAGGGAGATACTGCCCAGGGCCCAGTGTGGTTAGATAGCAGTGGGGAGCTCACTGACAGCGAGGGAGATACTGCCCAGGGCCCAGTGTGGTTAGATAGCAGTGGGGAGCTCACTGACAGCGAGGGAGATACTGCCCAGGGCCCAGTGTGGTTAGATAGCAGTGGGGAGTTGCTGACACCCAGAGAGATACTGCCCAGAGCCCAGTGTGGTTAGATAGCAGTGGGGAACTCAATGACACCCAGAGAGATACTGCCCAGGGCCCAGTGTGGTTAGATAGCAGTGGGGAGCTCACTGACAGCGAGGGAGATACTGCCCAGGGCCCAGTGTGGTTAGATAGCAGTGGGGAGTTGCTGACAGTCAGAGAGATACTGCCCAGGGCCCAGTGTGGCTAGATAGCAGTGGGGAGCTCACTGACAGCGAAGGAGATACTGCCCAGGGCCCAGTGTGGTTAGATAGCAGTGGGGAGCTCACTGACACCCAGAGAGATACTGCCCAGGGCCCAGTGTGGTTAGATAGCAGTGGGGAGCTCACTGACACCCAGGGAGATACTGCCCAGGGCCCAGTGTGGTTAGATAGCAGTGGGGAGCTCACAGACAGCGAGGGAGATACTGCCCAGGGCCCAGTGTGGTTAGATAGCAGTGGGGAGGTCACTGACAGCGAGGGAGATACTGCCCAGGGCCCAGTGTGGCTAGATAGCAGTGGGGAACTTACTGACACCCAGAGAGATACTGCCCAAGGCCCAGTGTGGCTAGATAGCAGTGGGGAGGTCACTGACACCCAGAGAGATACTGCCCAGGGCCCAGTGTGGTTAGATAGCAGTGGGGAGCTCACTGACAGCGAGGGAGATACTGCCCAGGGCCCATGTGGTTAGATAGCAGTGGGGAGCTCACTGTCAGCGAGGGAGATACTGCCCAGGGCCCAGTGTGGCTAGATAGCAGTGGGGAGCTCACTGACACCCAGAGAGATACTGCCCAGGGCCCAGTGTGGTTAGATAGCAGTGGGGAGCTCACTGACAGCGAGGGAGATACTGCCCAGGGCCCAGTGTGGCTAGATAGCAGTGGGGAGCTCACTGACAGCGAGGGAGATACTGCCCAGAGCCCAGTGTGGCTAGATAGCAGTGGGGAGCTCACTGACACCCAGAGAGATACTGCCCAGGGCCCAGTGTGGTTAGATAGCAGTGGGGAGCTCACTGACACCCAGAGAGATACTGCCCAGGGCCCAGTGTGGCTAGATAGCGGTGGGGAGTCGCTGACAGTCAGGGAGATACTGCCCAGGGCCCAGTGTGGTTAGATAGCAGTGGGGAGCTCACTGACAGCGAGGGGGATACTGCCCAGGGCCCAGTGTGGTTAGATAGCAGTGGGGAGCTCACTGACAGCGTGGGAGATACTGCCCAGGGCCCAGTGTGGTTAGATAGCAGTGGGGAGTGTGGTGGTATGATTAGCATAGCTGCCTGCCATTGGTGCAGAATACCGGCTTACCATTGGCCCTGGTCGGTCATGTGCCTCTCGACTGGTTGGTTCAGACCAGTCATGTGACGGCTCCCCAATAGGTCGAGAGGCTGAGTTCTCGACCCAGAATCCAGCCGCAGGATTTTCAGAAAGAAGAGGGGCTGGATTCTCCGATTGTGCGGCTGGATCCGCAGGATCCGTCTGGTCTTACAACCAGAAAGTCAGTGCCGCTCCCACTCCGATCCTCCGTCCAGTGGGGGGCTAGCAGTCGCACAGCGTAACGCTCCCGGCTTTACCTGCGGATATGGCCGCAGAATGGCCGGGTCTGTGACCGCGCATGCGCACAGTGGCAGCCTGCGGCACGTACAACATGGCACCCGCCACACACTGAGCCAGTCTGCTGCAAATCTGTCACCCTGTAACCCCCCCTCTCTATCCCGGACCACCCCCCCACATATCCTCCCAGCTTCACCGAAGCCCCCCGCCAGTGGAACGACGCCCCCCCGCCCCCGACTGTGGCGGTGCTGGGCACAGTCCGCAGCCGCCACGCGACGTCCCCGAGCGGTGTGAGCACAGGCGCCCCACGCTGTCGGGGACTCGGCCAATCGGGGGCGGTGCATTGGGGGAGACCGTCCATACGCCGTGCAGCGTAATCCATGAGGAAGCCGCCGTTTTTGAGGGGGCGGAGCATCACAAAAAGGCACCGCCCCCGATTGCGGCGTAAAAGTGGATTGTCCGGCTGATCGCCGAACGCGATTTCGGAGTCGGCGATCGGAGAATCCCGCCCAACTAGTTCACAATTCTTCTTCTTTGCAGATCTCAATTTTAAACTTTTCATTAAATCCTTCAACTTGTATTCTCTCCAAAGGTGTGTCCGATTGCTTCTTGAACCCATTTCTAACTTCCTTCTTCCATGGCTGCTTGTATACTGCCTACTGCCCAATGTGTATAAAGGGTTCTGTCTGGTCTCCTTATTCTTATCATCCTCTAGTTTAACTTGTGTCCACCGATATGTGAACCTTTTCCCATTGAATAAAATTATCTCAGATCTCCTTTTTAGGGCACAGCATGGTGGCACAGTGGTTAGCACTGCTGCATCACAGGGCCAAGGACTTGGGTTTAATTCCAGCCTCAGGCCACTGTCTGTGTGGAGTCTGTACGTTCTCCCCGTGTCTGCGTGGGTTTCAGTTCCCTTCCACAGTCCAAAGATGTGCAGGTTAGGTGGATTGGCCATGATAAATTGCCCCTTAGTATCCAAAAGGTTAGTTGGGGTTACTGGGTTGTGGGCGCGGGGCCTGGGTGGAGTGCTGGTTTGATGTAAGGATTCTACAATTCTATTCTCACCTTTGTCAATTGCTTCCCATACTCTAAGTTATCATCATTATTTGACAGGATCATGTGAATGTTACATCCGAAGACCTGGAGGTTGTCTATTTGGCCAATAGCAATGCTGAAGTGAATATTGGAGAATTCAATGAAACGTTAACCTTTAAAGGTACAGTAACTTTATCTTATTTATTATTTGTGTTTTTTTCAAATATTGGGCGGCGTTGTCCGACCCCCCGCCAGGTCGGAGAATCGCCGGGAGGCGGTGTGAATCCCACCCTCGCCGGCTGCCGAATTCTCCGGTGCCAGAGATTTGGCGGGAGTGGGAATTGTGCCGCGCCAGTTGACGGCCGCCCACAGCGGCCCCCCTGGCGATTCTCCGGCCCGCGATGGGCCGAAGACCCGCTCGTTCTATGCCGGTCCCACCGGCGTAAATTAGACTAGGTCCCTTACCGGCAGGACCTGGCGCGTGGGCAGGCTCCGGAGGGCGATCTGGCCCCGGGGGGGGTGCCCCCACGGTGGCCTGGCCCGCGATTGGGGCCCACCGATCCGCGGGTGGGCCTGTGCCGTGGGGGCACTCTATTCCTACGCGTCGGCCGTGTAAGCCTCCGCGATGGCCGGCGCGAAGGTGAACCCGCCCTGCGCATGCGCGGACCCACGCCAGCTGGCGGAGTCCCTTCTGTCCCAGTTGGCTCGGTGCCAAAGGCCTTCCACGCCGACCAGCGGGGCACAAACCACTCCGGCGCTGGTCTAGCCCCTGAAAGTGAAGAGGATTCCGTACCTTTGGGGCGGCCCGATGCCAGAATGGTTCCCGCCACTCCACTGCGTGTTTCTGCCCTCCCCGCCAATTCCCGGAGAATACCGACCCTTATATGAAACAGATTTTAAATTTTAATTCCATCGTAGCTGTGGATGAGTAAATTGGGACACTTTTAGTTCTGCATATTCTGGTATGAATTAAAATACCTAGGGCAGCACGGTGGCCTAGTGGTTAGCACAACCGCCTCACGGCGCTGAGGTCCCAGGTTCGATCCCGGCTCTGGGTCACTGTCCGTGTGGAGTTTGCACATTCTCCCCGTGTCTGCGTGGGTTTCGCCTCCACAACACAAAAACGTGCAAGCTAGGTGGATTGGCCACGCTAAATTGCCCCTTAATTGGAAAAATGATTGGGTACACTAAATTTATTTTTTTAAAAATTAATTAAAATAGCTGAAGATGAGGGGCAGGTAACACAGCGACAGGATTAGGCAATGTAGCCACACGGGCCTGTCAGAAACTTAGTGAAATCAAAGCGGATCCAAAATCTAACTCTGTGTGCAATCCCTGATTATCTGTTTTTAAAAATTTAGCTGCTACTTTCCATTACAACCTCAAATCATAGAATCATACAATTTACAGCAGTGTTCCTCAAACTTCCGGGGACCCATTTTTACCAACCAGCCACTTTTTACCAACTTCGCGACCCACGCCGGCCGACCTTCGCGACCCACACCGGCCGACCTTCGCGACCCACGCCGGCCGACCTTCGCGACCCACGCCAGCCGACCTGCGTGACCCACGCCGGCCGTCCTTCGCGACCCACGCCAGCCGACCTTCGCGACCCACCATTTTCTCTTACCTTGTTTGCTGCTGACAAAAATGAAATGAAATGAAAATCGCTTATTGTCACGAGTAGACTGTGAAGTTACTGTGAAAAGCCCCTAGTCACCACATTCCGGCGCCTGTTCGGGGAGGCTGTTAGGAAATGGTTTTGGGTCCCTTTGGCCCTCGTACACGCTCCTCCAATGGAACCTGTTGAATGAAGGTGAAGCCTTCCCATGTCGGAAAGTCTGGAGTCTCCATCTGTCCAAAGTTCTGAATTTTTTTCCTGTAAAATTTTATCAAATAAACCCCCCCCCGAATTTGTAAAAAAAAAAATTGAGAAAAATAAAAATTAAATGAATAAAATAAATGAATAAATGAATAAAAACCGCTACAGAACTTGTAAAACAAAAATCTGCAACCGTTTAAAAAAATAGCTGCCGCACTGCGCATGCGCGCTGATCATCGTGCGCACATGCGCAATGCGGGCAAATTTTTTTTTTAACATGTTTGCGGCCGCTTGCAGCCGGCGTTATGGAAAGCTGGCTGCCGCGCAATCGGGAGCTTCACGGACAACGGCTCCGCGACCCTCCTGACTCCCGCCCGCGACCCACCTTTGAAGAACACTGATTTACAGTGCAGAAGAAGGCCATTTGGCCCATCAAGTCTGCACCAGCCCTTGGAAAGAGCACCCTACTCAAGCCCACACCTCCACCCAATCCCCATTTCCCAGTAACCCCACCCAACTTTTTTTTGGACACTCAGGGCAATTTAGCATGGCCTATTCATCTAACCTTCACATCTTTGGACTGTGGGAGGAAACCGGAGCACCCGGAGGAAACCCACGCAGACACGGGGAGGATGTGCAGACTCCGCACAGACAGTAACCCAAGCCAGAAATTGAACCTGGGATGTTAGAGTTGTGAATCAACTGTGCTAATCACTGTGCTGCCGTGCTGTGTTCAGTTAGACCTGGAAGGAGGCCACATCTCCTCAAGGATGATCTTTGGTTCGCTAAAGAAAAACAGCAGTTCTTGCATCTCTCCCAGTTGTCATCTTCAACATGTTAATTTCCATCAAAACTAGTTGTTCCTCTAGTTTAGTGCGGCAGCAATTTAAGAACCGCTGCCCCTCAGAAGCCCCATCCACTGGTGATGCAGATGTGTTTCATGTATGTGTGGTGTTGAGTACATTAGAGATAGATAGAAGTCTCCAGAAAATCTAAGAAGAAACTCTTTTAAAATTTCAAAGCTGGATCTGGATTTTTTTTCGGTTTGTCAATTCACTGTACTTCAAATATTAATGTTTCCGCCTCAGAAATGATTCAAAAAGACAAGTTTTCCGGAAGTGTGAGTGAAGTTCGGAGGAGGCCGAGATTTATCTCTAAAGAGGATGTGGAGACGAAAATAAGCAGGTAACTGAAAACACAGAAAACTCATTGTTCACACTTTGGCTGATTGAGCTTCTGTTTTCTTGGTAAGGCTTACTGTGCTTCGAAGCGTGTAGTTACAGTACTGACAAATAGAATGCTTTCTCCCTCAGGCGATGGCATCAACATCAAGCACCCCATGGAGGGTATTGGAAGCAGTGTGAAAGTTTCTTTTGCATTCTCCCAGAAATGTGCCCTTATCTCAGTCCCAACTTTTCCTGTTTTGCATCCCTGTTTTTCCAGGAATGATCCAACACAAACAAAGTTCCTGCACATCAGTCCTTCCTAAATATTTCCCAATGTGATCTCATTTTAATGCTTCAAACTTTGTTTGAGTGGCAAGGAGGCTTCAGCTGTCTATTGGGCGGAGGGAGTGAGGAGCTTTAGTTCTTGACCAGGCGTGATGGGGAACAGGATTTGAGTCTGGGGAAGCAGATCCTGCACTTTAACGTTACAGGATTCTGATTATGAATATACTGTGAACCTTGTCATTATTGCCAAAGGACAATGATTAATGTAACAGGATCCACATTACTGATATAATTAGTCATCGATTAATGAAGTATATGAATTATTAATGTATTTGGACTCTGATTAGTGTAATAGCACCCTGATTATTAATGTAATGATCATGACCGTTAGCCAAATAAATTTAATGTAATAGGATTCTGATTATTGATGCAATAGAACTCTGGTTATAATTTAATTAATTCTGATTATTAATGTATCAGCATCCTGATTGTTGACATGATAATTTCATGATTATTGAAGCAACAGTATACTGATTATTTATGCATTAAAATCCTGATTATTGATGCAATAAGAATCAGACTATTAATGTAACAGTATCCTGATTGTTGCTGGAAAAAGTGAAAGGCTGTTCACCAAACATTGAGAGGTTCTGCAGAGGGAGATGACGGCTTTGCTTAAAGACTGGCTGGAGGAGGCTTTATTGCCCCGGTAAAAGTTGCATTAATGAAGACGTTGGTCAGGGTGCGAGAGCAAGGAGAGAAGATGAAGGGGGTGGAGGAGCGCAACACCGAGACCAGCTCACCTCGATGGGGAGGAGCTGCGGAGGGTGGCGGAGGTCAATGAGGGGCTGAGAGCCAAAGTTGAGGACCTGGAGAACAGGTCAAGGAGGTTGTGACGGGTTAAGGCGGCACCGTACAGCAGTGGGGTGAGGTTCAGAGTGATCTACGCTGTGAAGCTGAGGGTGAACCGTAACACGAAGGACTTATATTTTGAGGAGGTGGAGGCAGGGTCTTTGTGGGTTGGGAGCGAGGCGGGCTCTTGCCGGGGGTCGGGTTGCACGCTGAAGATTTGGAGGCAGTTTCGGCAGCATTTCAGGCTGGTAACAGATTCGGGGGATTTCAATAAGGGACAATCACGGATTTGAGCCGGGGAGGATAGATGCGAGGTTCTGGGGATAGGAGGAGAGGGGGTTCAGGGAGATGAAGAATCTGTTTTTGGGAGGGCGGCTTGTGAGCTTGGAAGAGCTGAGTGAGAAGTTTGGGTTGGCGCGGGGTGGGGGGTGGAAGGGGGGGGAGAGGGTTTCCAGTACATGCAGGTGCGGGACTTTGCGAGGAAGGTCTTCCCCATCTCCCCAATAGACCGGCCTGTTCATTATCAGCGGGAGCGGTTGGAGACGGATCATCTCGGTAATTAATTGGAGGATTTTGGAGGATAGGATGTCCATGGAGGGGGTTAAGGCTCAGTGGGAGGAGGAGTTGGGGAAGCGATGGAGGAGGGATTCTGGTGTGAGGTGCTGCGGTGGGTGAATTGTTTTTATTTGTTTGTGGGATGTGGGCATCACTGGCTGTGCCAACATTTATTGCCCATCCCTATTTGCCCTTGAGCGGCAGTTAAGAATCATCCACGTTGCTGTGGGTCTGGAGTCACATGTAGGCCAGACCGGGTAAGGACGGCAGATTTCCTTCCCTAACGGACATTAGTAAACCAGGTGGGTTTTTAACGACCTTCGGCAATGGTTTCATGGTCATCCAGTTTTTAAAAATTGAAATGTCACCATCTGCAGTGGCGGGATTTGAACTTGAGACCCCAGAGTACTGCTGCCTCAGCATGGGGCGGGGGGGGGGGGGGGGGACCTGCTGGAGGTCTTAGCCCTGGAGAAGGTGAAATTTGCTCCAAAGGGAGGGCGAGTGACAGGTTCTACAATAATTGGGGTGTGTTCATTCTGCATTTCGGAGAGTTGGTTATCGTTGGCTGCTGAGGAAGGGGGGGGGAGGGGAGGGAGGGAAGGGGTGGTTTGGGGGGGGGGGTTTAATGTGTTGGGTGGGTTTTTTGCTGTTGTAAAATGTAAAAGGTTGAAAATTTGGAATAAAAATAGAGAAAGGCTGATTCTGGCCAATGTACATCAGCTCAAAGATATGTGTGCTGCTCCGTATTGCTTTCTCTCCACTCATTATTTGTCCTTTGCCAGAGTTGAATTCCTCTGTGCTCCAGTTCAAGGTCACTTTCTGTAATTAGATTTCCGCCAATTGTTTTTGAAAGGCCTCACACTGTTTAGTGATAACTTCAACCTTCGTTTCTCGTTGCATATCCCGGATTTTCATCTCTTTGTGTACCTCTTTTGGAATCGAATGCATTTCCAAACTTGCAACTGTTTCCTTCAGTGTTCTGGACTCATTCCTCTACCTCTCGGTTTCTCCTGAAACGGTAAACAATGTCTTCTCATTGGTTTATCAGTTCAGTCAAAGTGACGTTAAATTAATTTTGTCTCACTTTGTAATGTTCTGGAGGAATAAAGTCTGGCCTATGGGGTTCTAGTGCCGTCTGAAGGTCCTTCAAATCTTTTCCCTTTTGATGGGGAGCTTCAGGTCCTGAGCTGTTTACTAATTTAATGGGGTTTGTTCTGCTGTTCTGTCATTCTGCTGTTGAAGGTATTCTTGATTTTATTGTGTTGCCAAACGGTAAAGGACTGTTTTTGAATCTGTTTCTGAAGGGCAATTTGTTGCTCCTTCCACTGTTTATTTTCTTGTTCAGCTCTTGTCTTAATCTGTATGTCTGTGTGTAGCTTTGTCAATGCTGATAGCTCTCACTACCTTTGCCAACGCCTCCTGTTGTACGAGGAGAATGTATTGATCCATCAAAGAGTCTGTCAAGGCAATGAGCTCTGTGGGTGGTCTTCTTGTTTGCTGTTATGCCTGGCCGCGTTTCAAGTTGTGTTCATCCAACTCTGCTTTCAGCGAAGGATTCTGTTTTTTCAGGATCCTCCTGACGTGTGGCTTTTTTCCAGTTGTTTATCACCAGCCGCTGGTACAGTTCTGAAAGGAAGATCATTTGGAACTTCAGATCCAGGTTTACCATAAAGATAAATCGCTGGGGCTGTAGGGGCCAGAATTACTCCTGGCAGCAGCCCGTTCACGCCATTGTAAAACGTGACGGCGATTACGACGGGGTGGACACAGCCACGGGATGGGAGAATCCCGCTCCGGGTCTGTCTGAAAAAGTTAGTTTTTCCCAGAATTTTAATCTGAACAGAAGTGTTTCAGTTTTAGTCCTGAAAGGTTCTCTCTCCAAACATCCTCCAAAAAGATAAGCCAGTAAAAAACTTGAGGCGGGATTCTCCGACCCCTCGGCAGGCTGGAGAATTGCTGGGGGGCGGCGTGAATCCTGCCCCGCTGCCGGATGCTCCAGCGCCAGTTTTCTGGCAGGGGCGGGAATCGCGTTGCGCAGGTCCCAGCGATTCTCCGCTGTGTGATGGGCCGAGTGGCTGCCTGTTTTCGGCCAGTCCCATCGGCGTAAATCAAACAAGGTCCTTACCGGCGGGCCCTGGCTCTGCAGGCGACCTGCGGAGTCCTCGGGGGGGAGGGGGGGGGGCGTGGGATCGGGGCCCACCGATCTGCGGGGGGGGGGCCTGTGCCATGGGGGCACTCTTTCCCTCCACTCTGGCTGGTGTAACGGTCCACCATGGCCGGGGCGGAGAATAACCCCCTGCACATGCACTGGGATCACGCCAGAACACGCTTCGCCAACTCGCACCGGTTGGCATGGTGCCAACCCCGCCGGCCTAGCCCCTGAAGGTGTGGAGTATTCTACACCTTTTCCGGGCACCCCGATGCCGGAGTGGTTCACGACATTCCTCGGTGCCGGTACGACCTGCCCAGCCAGATAGCGGAGAATCCCGGCCTTGGGTGTCAACTTTATTCATGAGTGGTATTTGAACTATATTGGTTTACTTATTTGGAATAGTGGCAGGTTTCGGAAGCAAATTAAAGTTTATTATTTCACTTCAGAACTGTTCTGACTGTTAACTGTCGAGCTATTTCACTATTGTTAATGAGATTAATTCTGTATTAGAATTAAAGTTTGTTATAACATAAAAGATACCGATGGATCAGTGTTATTACCCCTATGGGACAGTAAAATTGCCTCCAACCTTTTCAAATTGCAACTAATCGGGTTCGTGTCCGATATCCTAACTGTGTGAAGAATTTTCTCCTATTCTCCCTCTTAATAATTTTAAATCAATGACTCACTATCCATTGAAAATAGTCCTCTAGTCACTCCATCTTAGACATTGACAATAACATGATAGCATGATTGAGTTAGTTTAGAGTTCCACTGACTTACCTCCAATCCCCATCTATTTTGCGCTCCGAAGGAGGAATGAAAAATTGCAGTCAGATTCTCTAAAATCTCCTCCCTAGATTTGTTCACAGTTTAGAATTCATGCCATGGCAATATTTATCTGCTGAAATCTGTTAAACAAAATTACTGATCGGAAAGTCACGGGGCAATGCAGCTGCAATATTCCAGTATGTCTGGAGGCATACTCAGTGAATGTCTCCCAGGTCTCTGCTCAAGGGGTTGTGGAAAATTGGCACAGTGAAAGGTTTCAGGGTGAGATTGTGCAGAAGACGTTTACTCTGCATTTTAACCAGCTTAGAACTCAGTTTGAGATGTGAAATAGGACGATGCACCAGAACATTCACTCCACATTTCCCCAGTCATGTATTGAGCTTGGGATTGTTTGTTAGAACTGATGCCAAAAATTAAAAAATATTTCCTTCTTCACCTCTATCATCCATTCCACAGATGGCAAGTTGCATGAAGGTTGCAAATGTCTTCAAAAATTCTCTGTATGTCATATAAAATACTGTGAATTTAAATATTTAATATCCTTTTCCTTTCACAATAGCATTCAACTGAGTCAAGGACCAGTCAGCTCCGGAAAGCCAAAAAACATTCCAGAAAATTGGGACAAATCAGCTTTGCCGAACATAGGCTACAAGGTAAAGCTTCCGTTCGTTACATTACACAGCTGTGTTCCTGAGATTCGGCAACAGCAGGTTCACATTTAACGCGTTTGAGGACAATTAATTTTTTACCAATTCCTGCGAAGGAGTCACTGGTCCAGAATGTGTTCTGCTGGATTAAGGTGGTGGATTTCCCAAATGCGGAGAAGCCAGAACATTAGGGATTACGCGCCCCAGAATTTAGTCTACAATTCACTATTGAGGGGATATGGTTATATAAAGACCGACGAGGAAAAATGTTGGATGTTTGGTAATGTCCTTAAAATGATTCTGAAAGGTTTTAGACTCACGGATGAACTAAATAACAACAAAGAAGAAATTAGAAGAAAATTGAACACACACTTCTGGGCCGGGATTCTCCGAAATCCTGGCCAAGTGTTGCCGCTGGCGTAAACACCGGAATGGTGCATGCCGGCGTCAATGGGCCTCCTGGCCCAGCGATTCAGCGGCCCTCGGGGCCAGCACGGCGCCAGAGTGCTGCGCTCTGCTCCGGTGCCGAAAGGCAGCCCTTCACTACCGGCGAGGGTCGGCCGGTCGACCGTGGAGAATCGCCACTGGGGCTCTTTCACCGCGCAGACCGCACCGGTCGCCGGAGAATCGCGTCCTGGTGTCAGAGCGGAGTGGCGGGAATTTCCCGTGTCACCGGCGATTTTCTGACCCAGCGCGGGCTCGGAGAATATGGCCCTGGTTTCTGGGTCAACGGAGACCAGGGGCGGGCTTCTCCCCTACCTGGCGGGGTGGGGTGAACCACTCCGGCATCGAGCCGCCCAGAAGGTGCGGAATCCTTCACACCTTCAGGGGCTAGGCCACGCCGGTGGGGTTGGCACCTTGCCAACAGGCACCGAAGGGCCTCCGCCGGCCGGCAGAGTTGGCGCATGCACGGGAGTGCCAACGCATGCGCAGGGGGGTTCTTCTCCGCGCCGGCCATGGTGGGGGTTGACAGCAGCCGGCGCGGAGGGAAAGAGTGCCTCCACGGCACAGGCCCGCCCGCGGTGGGCCCCGATCACGGCCAGGCCACCTTGCCCCCCCCCCCCCCCCATGGGCCAGATCCCCCGCGCCCCGCCCCGAGAACTCTGCAGGCCGCCCGTAGAGCCAGGTCCCGCCGGTACGGACCTGGTTTGATCTACGCCGGCAAAACCGGGCAAAAACGGGCGGCCGCTCGGCCCATCGCAGAGCGGAGAATCGCCAGGGGGACCACTGCCAATGGCCCCTGACCAGCGGGGCCCGATTCTGGCCCCTGCTAAAACCCCAGCGCTGGAGAATTCGGCAGCCAGTGTCGGGGCAGCAGGGCGGGATTCACGCTGACCCCCAGCAAATCTCCGACCCAATGGAGGATCGGAGAATCCTGCCCCAGGTGTACAAGCTGAGTGTTGGGAGCCTTAGCTATGGCTGACCCGGCACATGGTCCAAGAAAGTCTCCATTTGTAAGTTAGAGTCAGAGACTTCAGACAGTTCTGACTTAGACCCAACAAATGTTAGATAAATAAATCCTAGTCCAACTCTTGGAAAACTATAGAACTGACCCTCCAGTCTCCCCTTGACCCACTGACAAACTGCACAGACCCAACCTGACCAGCCACTGGCACGGCCCAGGGCGATACAGGCCATAACAAAGTTACAGGAGACTACATGATTGAAGAAACCAGGTCAAGTTAGACGATCCAATGGTGCCATGTACCAGATAGTCTGAAGATAATTCCACGCTATAAGGTATTACCTATCAACCTATTATCCATTTACTGCCTGTCCATGCCAACACTCCTACAAGCTTATAAATCTGTCATAGACCTGCATTTATTACACACTCTTGTGCCACATATGCAGATTTGGGAGCATTCCCGGCACTACGGGCCTGACTGCTGGAAGTTTGGGTTTTGTATCCGGGATTGGGGAGGTTGTGACTGAAATCACATCCATCAACCACAGAAACAGTTCAGATGCCACACAGGGTTGCTGGGTGCAGAGGCATTGTGGGCCAGATGCAGGCCTTGGTGATCTGGTATTTTGACCCAGGTGCAAAATACAACAATAAAACAAAAAAGAGCCACCTTGCCCTCACCCTCCACACACTCCCCATGCCCTGCCCATGCCAACTATTGCCATCTCATACCCCTACCCACCCCCATGGCTCCTCATATCATCCATTTGAACCTATAACTCCATCACCCACTCCCATGATGCCTCACATCCTCCTTGCCAAACCACCATCCCCTCCCCACCCCCATAATCCCTCATGCCCTCCATACGTACCTATCTACCATCTTCGCCCCATGGCCCCTCATGCCTCCAATGCCAGCCTCTACCTCTCTACCCTCCCATGGCCCTTTATCTCCTCAATGGCAACTTAGTTCCAATTCATGCCAACTCAGCTGAACACTCACCACCCTTTTCCCTTTCAAACTCTCTGCCAACTCATCCAGTATCTACATTGGTCAGACCTCACGGCAAATAAAAGTTCTCAAGTGTCTATTAATTAATTCCCTATTTAAGATAAAGCACCCCCATTTGTAAAAATCCAATCACTATATTTACCTTCCTTTGATCCCTTGTAAAAACAAGCATTTGTATTTATAGTCCCACTTAAAAGACTTCATAAGGACCTGGACCTGTCAATCAAACTGTGAACTGACAAGCACCCTACTGCAATAATGATGAGTTGTGAATTCAGTCATGCATCACCAATCCTGTCATGGTAACCCTCTGGCTGATGTCAACAGATAGAGCGAAATTGCAAGCATGTTTTTTTCAACAATGCCAACAGTTTTTAAAGGGGAGGAGATTTAAATTTCTGGATAATCTGACAACTCCTTTTGACAGCTCTCTCTGACAGCTCTCTCTGACAGCTCTCTCTGACAGCTCTCTCTGACAGCTCTCTCTGACAGCTCTCTCTGACAGCTCTCTCTGACAGCTCTCTCTCTGACAGCTCTCTCTGACAGCTCTCTCTGACAGCTCTCTCTGACAGCTCTCTCTGACAGCTCTCTCTGACAGCTCTCTCTGACAGCTCTCTCTGACAGCTCTCTCTGACAGCTCTCTCTGACAGCTCTCTCTGACAGCTCTCTCTGACAGCTCTCTCTGACAGCTCTCTCTGACAGCTCTCTCTCTGACAGCTCTCTCTGACAGCTCTCTCTGACAGCTCTTTCTGACAGCTCTCTCTGACAGCTCTCTCTGACAGCTCTCTCTGACAGCTCTCTCTGACAGCTCTCTCTGACAGCTCCTTTAACAGCTCTCTCTGACAGCTCTCTCTGACAGCTCTCTCTGACAGCTCTCTCTGACAGCTCCTTTAGCAGCTCTCTCTGACAGCTCTCTCTGACAGCTCCTTTAGCAGCTCTCTCTGACAGCTCTCTCTGACAGCTCCTTTAGCAGCTCTCTCTGACAGCTCTCTCTGACAGATCTCTCTGACAGATCTCTCTGACAGCTCTCTCTGACAGCTCTCTCTGACAGCTCTCTCTGACAGCTCTCTCTGACAGCTCTCTCTGACAGCTCTCTCTGACAGCTCTCTCTGACAGCTCTCTGACAGCTCTCTCTGACAGCTCTCTCTGACAGCTCTCTCTGACAGCTCTCTCTGACAGCTCCTTTAGCAGCTCTCTCTGACAGCTCTCTCTGACAGATCTCTCTGACAGATCTCTCTGACAGCTCTCTCTGACAGCTCTCTCTGACAGCTCTCTCTGACAGCTCTCTCTGACAGCTCTCTCTGACAGCTCTCTCTGACAGCTCTCTGACAGCTCTCTCTGACAGCTCTCTCTGACAGCTCTCTCTGACAGCTCTCTCTGACAGCTCTCTCTGACAGCTCTCTCTGACAGCTCTCTCTGACAGCTCTCTGACAGCTCTCTCTGACAGCTCTCTCTCTGACAGCTCTCTCTCTGACAGCTCTCTCTGACAGCTCCTTTAGCAGCTCTCTCTGACAGCTCTCTCTGACAGCTCCTTTAGCAGCTCTCTCTGACAGCTCTCTCTGACAGATCTCTCTGACAGATCTCTCTGACAGCTCTCTCTGACAGCTCTCTCTGACAGCTCTCTCTGACAGCTCTCTCTGACAGCTCTCTGACAGCTCTCTCTGACAGCTCTCTCTGACAGCTCTCTCTGACAGCTCTCTCTGACAGCTCTCTCTAACAGCTCTCTCTGACAGCTCTCTCTGACAGCTCTCTCTGACAGCTCTCTCTGACAGCTCTCTCTCTGACAGCTCTCTCTCTGACAGCTCTCTCTGACAGCTCCTTTAGCAGCTCTCTCTGACAGCTCTCTCTGACAGCTCTCTCTGGCAGCTCTCTCTGACAGCTCTCTCTGGCAGCTCTCTCTGGCAGCTCTCTCTGACAGCTCTCTCTGACAGCTCTCTCTGTCAGCTCTCTCTGACAGCTCTCTCTGACAGCTCTCTCTCTGACAGCTCCTTTAGCAGTTTCCATTGACAGTTCCCTTGAAAATTCACTCAACAGTTAGGGGCTGGTTTAGCTCACTGGGCTAAACCGCTGGCTTTTAAAGCAGACCAAGGCAGGCCAGCAGCACGGTTCAATTCCCGTACCAGCCTCCCCGGACAGGCACTGGAATGTGGCGACTAGGGGCTTTTCACAGTAACTTCATTGAAGCCTACTTGTGACAATAAGCGATTTTCATTTCATTTTTTTCAACAGTTCCAATCAACTTGAAAGTTCCACTGAGTTTCTCCACTTTTCACACACATTCATGTTATTTTTAACAACCCTAAAGGGCACCATGCCTCTCCCAAAGGTGCCCTGAGACCATACCCAAAAGCATACCATACCTCTCCAAATGTATTCTGCCTCTCAAAAAATGGCAATAAGTTTAGACCTTCGTCCTAGCAGGTCTAATGTGCACAAGTCAGATATCGCACTCCCTCCTTGACTGAAGGCAGCTGCACTTTAACATCTCAATGCCCTTTCTCTGTGTTTTATACATTAAAGTATCGAAATGCAAACTGCTCCTTTACTGACACCCAAGATCTGTAGACATCAGTGATCCCCCTGGCCCCCTGTGCTTTGGTAAACATACTGGACATTGAGCAGAACTGTCTTCCTTTTCTTTGTGGAAAGAAATCAAAGTGCTGGCCACATTGACTGATATGTCTGTCACCTGTTGGATCCGTATGGAGATAATACATTAGCTGATGTTGTGTAGTGCCTGCCTGGAAGATTCAGAGGAGATTCACCAGGATGTTGCCTGGGATGGAGCATCTGAGATAAAAGGAGAGAGTGGATAGGCTTGGATTAGAGCAGAGAAAGCTGGGGGGGGGGGGGGGGGGGGGGTATGATTCAGGTGAATAAGGTTATGAGGGGTTTGGACAGGATAAATAGGAAGCAGCTGTTCCCCTTGGTTGAGGGGTCACTCACAAGGGGCATAGTTTTAGGGTGGGGTGCAGGAGATTCCGAGGGGATTTGAGAAAGGAAATTTACTCAGAGGGTGGTGAGAATCCGGAATGCACGGCCTGGGAAGGTAGTGGAGGCTGGAAACCTCACACCCTTTAAAAAGCACTTGGATGAGCATCTGAAACACCCTCACATTCAAGGATATGGGGCAGGCGCTGGTACGTGGGATTAGCGCAAGATTAGGGGTAGTCACTGTCAGTGCAGACTCGATGGGCCGAAGGGCCTTTTCTGCACTATATGACTCTGTGACTATGACTCAATGGAATGAACCACAGTCTGAAGGTTAAATAAAAGGCTGCAAGCCTGTCATTTCCTAGATCGATGTTCCTCTGAGAATGTTCAATCACAAAATAAACACTCTATAATTGATCTTTACTTTAATTTTATCAATGTATGTTTATGTTCTGGATTGTTTTTGCAGCGCATTCATCTCTCTCCGCTCTCCAAAGAATATCAGGATATCCAGGCCCTCTTCCACAACAGCATGTCATCCAGCAAAGTCCATAAAATTGACAGAATCCAGAACCGCGGACTTTGGGAAATATTTCAGTGGTTTGTATAACACTATTGGGTGTGCCAATTAGTAATAGTAATATCTATCTGCATGCAATATTCTTACATTAGGCAGCACGGTAGCATGGTGGTTAGCATAAATGCTTCACAGCTCCAGGGTTCCAGGTTCGATTCCCGGCTGGGTCACTGTCTGTGACGGAGTCTGCACGTTCTCCCCGTGTGTGCGTGGGTTTCCTCCGGGTGCTCCGGTTTCCTCCCACAGTCCAAAGATGTGTGGATTAGGTGGATTGGCGATGATAAATTGCCCGTAGTATCCTAAAAAGTAAGGTTGGGGGGGGGAATTGTTGGGTTACGGGTATAGGGTGGATACGTGGGTTTGAGTAGGGTGATCATTGCTCGGCACAACATCGAGGGCCGAAGGGCCTGTTCTGTGCTGTACTGTTCTATGTTCTATAAATGTAACAAAGTAGACAACAGCCAAGAAAGGGAGATTATGAGGTTTAAGAAAGTTTAAATCATGCTAGAGGAGTAGGGTGCAGAAGAGACTAAAGAGAAAATGCTGGAAAATCTCAGTGGGTCTGGCAGCATCTGTAGGGAGAGGAAAGAGTGAATGTTTCGAGTCCAGATGACCCTTTGTCAAAGCTATAGCTGGCTCCTTTATGTCCCACTTTCAGTTGGCTTGAAATTTATTTATGATGATAACAATAATCTTTATTATTGTCACAAGTAGGCTTACATTAACACTGCAATGAAGTTACTGTGATAATCCCCTAGTCGCCACATTTCGGCGCCTGTTCGGGTACACAGAGCGAGAATTCAGAATGTCTAGTTCACCTAACAGCACGTCTTTCAGGATTTGTGGGAGGAAACTGAAGCACCCGGAGGAAACCCACGCAGACACAGGGCAAGCGCACAGCCAGTGACCCAAGCCAGGAATCAAACCCGGGGCCCTGGTGCTGTGAAGCAATAGTGCTAACCACTGTGCCACCGTGCTGCTGTCATGTTTGCCTGTTCCGAGTTTATTAGCTTTAAGATTGAAATTATCCCGAATACTAAAGATTCTCCCAGTAAAGGTGGCCACCTGGAATCTGCAAACATTGCTAAACTGCCGTTCCCCCCTCTCCCCCTGACTTTATTCTGCAGATTCTGCAAACATTGCTAAACTGCCGTTCCCCCCTCTCCCCCTGACTTTATTCTGCAGATTCTGCAAACATTGCTAAACTGCCGTTCCCCCCTCTCCCCCTGACTTTATTTATTAACTGTTCCCTCATTCCATTTAAAATATCACTTCTAAAACATTGTAGCTTATAGCTGATATTAGATATTTTGGGCTCTCTGATCATATCAGATTGTGCTCAGTATCAGATAGCCAGTGTCATTCATTTTAGAGATCAAACATTTCAGCTGAATTATGCACAGTTTGGGAAACTGCCTTGGTAAAATGGATCAATGAATCTATCGGGGGGAAATGAACACCAGTAAGTAATTTCCAATATAGAAATTCAATTGGGTGGTCCATGAGCATCAGGCATTGAGAGAAAAGCATTTTCTTGCAACTCACACAGTACCTTTGTGTTTTTCTGCTTTGTGTGTGCTGGTATTCAGGTGGAAAGAACAGCTGAGGGTAAAGAATGACAATCATGATGTGAATGAACAGTTACTTTTTCATGGAATCACTGACCACTCGATTGTTGATGCCATTTGCTGCCAGAACTTTGACTGGGGAAGCTTCACACAGGATGGAACTTTATATGGAAAAGGTAGGTTAGGGGCTGGTTTAGCTCACTGGGCTAAATGGCTGGCTTTGAAAGCAGACCAAGCAGGCCAGCAGCACGGTTCGATTCCCGTAACAGCCTCCCCGAACAGGCGCCGGAATGTGGCGACTAGCGGCTTTTCACAGTAACTTCATTGAAGCCTACTCGTGACAATAAACGATTTTCATTTTTCAGGTGCTGCTTTATTAAATTTTTATTGTTAATTTTTCTGAAACAACTCTTTCAGTCCATGTGGAAATAAGGAGCCATTCCTCAAGAATACCGTGCCTCCATTGTACACCATGTGATGACCTTTGACCTTTGAAGCAGAATGATTAGGAACATTTGTAATTTAAGTCAAGTATCTGTGGAATTAGTAATTTATTTTTTAGAATATTTGTAGAGAACTTTTAGGAATTTGCATCAGTTGTAAAGAAATCATTGTAATTTTCATGGATAAAATACTGGCCCATGTGATCCAGCAAAGGGCAACATGGTAGCATTTTGGATAGCACAATCGCTTCACAGCTCCAGGGTCCCAGGTTCGGTTCCCGGCTTGGGTCACTGTCTGTGCGGAGTCTGCACTTCCTCCCCGTGTGTGCGTGGGTTTCCTCCGGGAGCTCCGGTTTCCTCCCACAGTCCAAAGATGTGCAGGTTAGGCGGATTGGCCATGATAAATTGCCCTTAGTGTCCAAAATTGCTCTTAGTGTTGGGTGGGGTTACTGGGTTAAGGGGATAGGGTGGAGGTGTTGACCTTGGGTAGGGTGCTCTTTCCAAGAGCCGGTGCAGACTCGATGGGCCAAATGGCCCCCTTCTGCACTGTAAATTCTATGAAATTCTATAAACCTTCAGCCTGAAAGCAGTGCTATGAGGAAGGGAGTTAAGAAAGAAGTCAGTGGCTGGCGGACACATAGGAGAGTTGCAAATGCAAAGGAGAGCTACAAGCAGAGGAGCTGGAGGGTGAAGGCAATCAGTGCGCAGATGCAGGCACAGAGAAATCAGACAGAGACACAGGAAGAGGACACCAAGAATTCATGTACGGACAAGAAGCAAATCACTCTCAGGAAGCAGTCAGTTTTTCTGCAAGGAGACAGGAGCTCTTGGACACCCTCTGTGATCTGACTGGAAAGGCCTAAAATCTGGAAAGTTGTGTGAGCAGCTGGGAGACACTGTTGGGTGGTTTCCCAGAAGTGACTGGTCAATTGAAAGGCAAACTTTTGAAAGTTTCGTCAGGACTGTTGTGACTCGAGGCAGGCAGGGTTTATAGGAATGTCCTCCTGATGAAATTAGTCCCTGTGGTGCTGGAAGATGAAAGTTGTTGTTGGATAAGACTCCTGACTTACCCTCCATGAATGAAGAACAGTATATTGTGGAACCGTGTAGTTACCTCACGTCTGCAAGGATAATGCAAATGCTTATAGTGATGCAAGGTGTATATTTCTTGTATCATTTGCCTGTTAATTCATGTTTAATTTTTGGTGGTTCTGATTCGTGTTAAAGTAAAAGTTAAAACATGTGAAATCTTCAGTTGAGGGTCATTTCGTAAACTTGGCTATTCTGGTTGATAGTTCCACACGGGGATCATAACCTGTAGTAGCAGGAAATAAGTCACCAATCTTACAGAAATCATAGAGGGATCTGACTTTGTTTCATCGCTGGGAAAGCCTTCACCAGAATCACTCTGGGCTGGTCAGTGCAAAGTTCCAACCGGGATCTGCTGCTAGAGAGTCAGTGCACCTCCAGAAAAAGACAACGCTGGGTTTGCAATTAGATTGATCCAAGAGAATTGCCAAGAGTGGAACATGGACCACAACAACACATTGGCCAACTTGCATGGCCAAGACCTTTGACATAGTCAGAACCATTGGCAGATAATGGAGGTGAGCACCAGGTTAAAGTCCAACAGGTTTGTTTCAAACACTAGCTTTTGGAGCACTGCTCCTTCCTCAGGTGAATGAAGAGGTATGTTCCAGAAACATATATACAGACAAATTCAAAGATGCCAGACAATGCTTGGAATGTGAGCATTTGCAGGTAATTAAGCCTTTACAGATCCAGAGATGGGGTAACCCCGCCATCTGGCCTGGACTTGCGAAATCCTACTAACTGTCCTGGCTTGAGACAATTCACACCTCTTTAACCTGGGGTTACCCCTATATCTGGATCTGTAAAGACTTAATCACCTGCAAATGCTCGCATTCTAAGCATTGTCTGGCATCTTTGAATTTGTCTGTATATATGTTTCTGGAACATACCTCTTCATTCACCTGAGGAAGGAGCAGTGCTCCGAAAGCTAGTGTTTGAAACAAACCTGTTGGGCTTTAACCTGGTGTTGGAAGACATAGGCATATGGACGATAAGGGAATAGTGTAGATGGGCTTTGGAGTGGTTTCACAGGTCGGCGCAACATCGAGGGACGAAGGGCCTGTACTGCGCTGTAATATTCTATGTTCTACGTTCTTACTGTGCTCACCCCAGTCCAACGCCGGCATCTCCACATCATTATTTTTGTGCCAAATTTCCCTCCAGGAAATTAAAAGTTGGGATCATGATCTATGGCCGGGTACATTGCAATTGCCCAGAGGCAGAGGGGGGAGCTTGTTGATTCAGTTTTTTCCTTCATAACCTATCTTACATGGAGAGGCTTTGAGAAGAGGGGTACCTTTTCTGTTTGTAGAATATAACTGCAATTCATTTCTCCTTTTCCGCAGGAAGGTACTTTGCCAAGGAAGCATCCTGCGCCAACTTTGACTTGCATTCAGATTCTGCGACAAATTTCAACATCATGTTTCTGGCACGGGTTTTGGTGGGACAGTTCACCAAAGGACTCTCAAGCTATGATCAGCCTCCATCCAAAGGTGACAGAAGACTCCGACTTTATGACAGCTGTGTTGACTGTACCGATAATCCATCTGTGTTTGTTATATTTGAGAAATTTCAGATCTACCCAGAATATGTGATAGAATATAGTAGTAATTCCATGTAGAAATCAATTTTCTTCCAAAAGACTTTGCCTGCGAACAATATCTAATGGTGAGAAATGATTAAAGCAATTTTTTAAAGATAGATACGAGTAATTAAGTTTGGGTGCGAGCTTGTGCTGGATTACAGGGAGTGTGGTCCTAAATCATAGATTGTAAATGCCCAAAATCCAACTGGTTTTGGATCCGTGTAAGTGACGTGGTTAAGTTACTTTCCACCGAATCCATAGAATCACAACAGTGCAGAAGTAGGCCATTCGTTCCATCGAGTCTGCACCGACCCTCCGAGAGAACATTCTACCTAGGTGACAGATTTATCAAACCTCATGCTCCATTGGTGACCATACCAATTGAACTAACTCCAACTCCATTGAACTTTGTTCAGCTTATGGTGGGAATTGTTCGGTATTTACTTCAGTATATGGGCAGCACGGTAACACAAGTGGATAGCACTGTGGCTTCACAGCGTCAGGGTCCCAGGTTCGATTCCCGGCTGGCTCACTATCTGTGCGGAGTCTGCACATTCTCCCCATGTCTGCGTGGGTTCCCTCCGGGTGCTCCGGTTTCCTCCCACAGTCCAAAGATGTGCAGGTTAGGTGGGTTGGCCATGATAAATTGCCCTCAGTGACCAAAAAGGTTAGGAGGGGTTATTGGGTTATGGGGATAGGGTGGAAGTGAGGGCTTAAGTGGGTTGGTGCAGACTCAATGGGCCGAATGGCCGCCTTCTGTACTGCATGTTTTATGTTCTATGTACTCACAAGTGCTGTCGAAAAGGCCTCAATTGATTTTCCATTACAAACTTGGAGAGCCCTTATTTTCCCACAAAATGCCAACAAAATTAGGCCTCTGCTGAATGGCTGAGCCCAGAAGTTATAGTTTTGAGGTTTTAATGATCTTTGTTTAACAAGTCCGTTATGTTTTGGTCTGACTTTGCTCAATCAACAGAATAAAGTGAACATAACTGGATCTTTGGAGAACTTTTTCATTCCTCCACTATTGTCTCCTGATTGCTCACATGATCATTCTGTAAATGTCTGTGTTATAAATATGTTGACTGTTTAACAGAATTTACCCACTTTGCATAATGTGATGATTCTCAATGCTCCAGTAGAGCAGGTTTATCCAGGTCACTAGACCCTCTCATCTAATAAAGTGGCTTTTGCTGAGTTAAAGAGACACTCGTTTATCTAATCAGGTAGAATGCACTTTACGGAGCAAAGTTTCACAAATGAGACATTCATTTGAACCATATATCTTTGATGATTGTGATATTTTGGGAAGAGGAAGTCGCCGCCTTTTCCAGGTCTTTAATAAACACAGGAATTTCCTCCCCGCTATGGACGGAATTCTCCGATCTGAGAATGGTTTAGTGCTCGGCTAAAACTCCATTCACTGCAGCCAGACCGGAGATTCCCGCCGGCACTCACAGACAGAGAGTTCCCGCCGGCACTAACATTCAGAGAATTCCCGCCATGAGTTTAATCATGAAAATATTTCACTTGCTGTTTGAAAATTCCACTCGGATTAGAGGCTTTTCCCCAGGGTAGAGGGGTCAATTACTAGGGGGCATAGGTTTAAGTTGCGAGGGGCAAGGTTTAGAGTAGATGTACGGGGCAAGTTTTTTACACAGAGGGTAGTGGGTGCCTGGAACTCGCTGCCGGAGGAGGTGGTGTAAGCAGGGACGATAGTGACATTTAAGGGACATCTTGACAAATACATGAATAGGATGGGAATAGAGGGATACGGACCCAGGAAATGTAGAAGATTTTAGTTTAGACGGGCAGCATGGTCGGCACGGGCTTGGAGGGCCGAAGGGCCTGTTCCTGTGCTGTACTTTTCTTTGTTCTTTGATATTTTAGTGACCCGAGTGAGTATCGCTTATATACGGTCTTTGATTCTATTTACTCATTCACAAATCTTGGAATGATAATCTTTTCTATATAGACAGAAATCTTTGACTGTCTATTTTCTGCTGATTGTAACATGAGTGAGAGTATTCCTCGTTCATCATATAAAGACAGAGTGCCACTAAAGGGGGCTATTATATCATTTTACACATCACTGCAAATCTCAATACTGTTTTCACCTCATTTTGATTCTACTGCCATTAAGATATTGAAGTGTGTACACGCTACTGTGTAATGTATACAATGCACTCATCTCCACTCCTATTGATCGTGCTTTAAGAAATCTGATTTGGTGCTGAATGTTTGTTAAAATATATTTTTGGAATTACAGAAGTTGTAAAATACTCATGAATTAACAGCAGCAGACTCGTTTGAATATCAGAAACAATTGGAACTTTTCCTTTTAATGCAATTTTAATGTATAAAATACCTTAGAGTTGAACATGAATAAAATCTAATTTAGTAAATAAAAGTGAAGCGAGGCATTCTCAAAGTTATTTTTTCTGAATATTTGCTACTATTGCATGAAGGTTTGTGTCAACTTTCAATGTTTACGTCTTGATTCTCCTCTGATGTTCACTTAGTGAGAATGGAGCCATACTGCTCAATGTATCACTTACTTTGTAATTTCGTGATTCAGGAGTGAGACAATAAAAGTTTCAAGCTCTGAGCTTAACATGGTTTTTGCTGATGTTTGTACATGTACTCATTCAATCCCAGAGACAGAACCAGCAAGCTTTTTTAAGACACAACCCCAAATGAATTGTTAAGTTTTATTTCACATGAATGAACATACAGAGCAACAGTTATGATCAGATCCATTTATTTCATCTATACAATTCATCTTTGTGTTGTAATACAAAATAATGAACATAGTTAAGCTTCCTCACATCACCCTGTTTGACTTTGACAAAGATACTTCTAAAGGCTCCACTGCACTTAAACCTTCTTGCAGCCTTTCCTGGACCAGATTCCTCAATCGAAGAATCACACAGCACAGACCATCAGACAGATGTCGGTGCTGCTTCTTTGAAAGAGTTATCCAGTCGGTCCCTCTACCTTCCCTTTTTTCAATAGTCCTGCATTTTCTTCCCTTTATATCCATGATAAGTATGTATCCAATTCTCAATCTGCGGAGCATTTTGTCTGAAATGTCCCACTTGACTGTCTCTCTCTCTCCCTGATTCAATTTTCCATCTTCTATTTGCTGCCAGTGGGTATTGATTTCTGGACAGGCTATTGAACTGTTATTTAAAGTCTACGGGAAAACAATATTGAAGGTAGCTCATTAGTATTTTAATCATATATTGTCCCTTTAAATTTACGTGAAAACACTTTGCTTTACGACACAACATGTTAGAAACAGTGTTTTTCTAAATCCTTTATGTGGGGCATTTCCAAAGAAATTCCCAAATTGCGTCAAGCATATCACTACTAATTCAATATTTAAGGAACGAGTTGATTGCAAGCCTGTCTCAGTAAATAAACTAAAACAAAAGAGATTACTTTGCAATTGTGCTCATTATTTGCTGCTGGCTTAAGCCATTGGAATGACTTTAAACTGTCAACCCAGCACTATGAAGCAAATCAAAAGAATTCTTGAAGCATTGTTGAGGGTTTTCTTAACTTCAGTTGAGTTTGTAGGAACAGATAAATGGAAGTTCATCTGAACAGATTCTGTCGTACCATTTGCCTCCAACACCTGTGAAGAATAACAATTGTTAGGTTGAACAATTTCTGTCACAACAGACTAGTATTGGTTGCTTTATGCAAGGATAGCCCTCGTATTTAGACCCAAATATTTGTCTCCTGTTGTGCGTGAATACCAGACAGGTGCACTGGTGGTACTGCCTGGGTGCCAGGTTGGCACTGCCAAGTGTCAGGCCCGGGGGGGGGGGGGGGGGGTCATTGCCAATTGGAGGGGAGGTGAGGGGGGTTCCCAGGGATCTGGACAAGATTGGGGTATAGGGGGGGTGGGGGAGGGGGGGGGGAGAGATCGAGGCTGCCGTTCCTGTTGGCGAGATCAGGGCACCAACAGGAAATGACTGAAAGTGTAGCAGCAGCTGGGAGAAACTCCCCGGGGGGATTCTCAGAGCGGCAGAGGCTAAATGCTCGCAGCATCAGACTTAGTTTTGAGACTGCTGAATCGTGTCCAACCAGGAGTATGTGGAAATCATGCAGTCGACAGGTCAGAACCGGGATTTTCCTTGGGATCAGTCCTGTCTACCAAGAGGTACGGGCCAATCAAAGGCTGCAGTACTTTTGAATGGTAATGCCAAAGGGAGGCGATCTTCTAACGAGACCCACTCAAGGGTCAGGACCCAGGCCAGAGGTGACTGATGTCAGATGAGGGTCATGAGGAGAGGGGAGTAGGGGCAGCAAGTAGGGTGGCTCTCGGTGGCAACCCCCCCCGAATCAGGGGCAGGATTCTCCGCAGCCCCACGCATAAATCGCGTTTCGCGCGGGGGCAGAGAATGGATCTTTATGCGGGAATCATAGCCCGGCGCTGCTCTGCGGATTATGCGGCGCAGCTGGGAAGGGGGGGGGGGTGGCATTGACAGAGGCCCCCTCCCCCCCTAGCGATTCTCCGGGCAAAACTGGCCCGGATACATAAATGATCTGGACGAAGGTATAAGTGGTCTGATGAGCATGTTTGCAGATTATACTAAGATTGGTGGAGTTGCAGATAGCGAGGCGGACTGATTGGAGAGTTGGGCAGAGAAATGGCAGATGGAGTTCAATCCAGGCAAATGCGAGCTGAGGCATTTTGGAAGATCTAACTCAAGAGCAGACTACATGGTCAATGGAAGAGTCCTGGGGAAAATTGATGTACAGAGAGATCTGGGAATTCGGGTCCATTGCACCCTGAAGGTGGCAACGCAGGTCGATAGAGTGGTCAAGAAGGCATACAGCATGCTTGCCTTCATCGGACGGGGTATTGAGTACAAGAGTCGGCAGGTCATGTTACAGTTGTATCGGACTTTGGTTAGGCCACATTTGGAATACTGCGCGCAGTTCTGGTCGCCACATTACCAGAAGGATGTGGATGCTTTAGAGAGGGTGCAGAGGAGGTTCACCAGGATGTTGCCTGGTATGGAGGGTTCTAGCTATGAAGAAAGGAAGGTTGAGTAGATTAGGATTGTTTTCATTGGAAAGACGGAGGTTGAGGGGAGACCTGATTGAGGTCTACAAAATTATGAGAGGTATGGACAGGGTGGATAGCAACAAGCTTTTTCCAAGAGTGGGGGTGTCAATTACAAGGGGTCACGATTTCAAGGTGAGAGGGGGAAAGTTTAAGGGAGATGTGTGTGGAAAGATTTTTACGCAGAGGGTGGTGGGTGCCTGGAACGCTTTGCCAGCGGAGGTGGTAGAGGCGGGCATGATAGCATCATTTAAGATGTATCTAGACAGATATATGAACGGGTGGGGAACAGAGAGAAGTAGACCTTGGAAAATAGGCAACAGGTTTAGATAAAGGATCTGGATCGGCGCAGGCTGGGAGGGCCGAAGGGCCTGTTCCTGTGCTGTAATTTTCTTTGTTCTTTGTCTTTGTTCTTTGAGTTCCCGACGGTGTGGTTCTAACCACCTATTACTGCTCTGCAACCTCGCGTGGCCGCATGTTTAATATTTGATCATTTAAATAATAATCCCGTTTGCAGTTATTCCTACCAAAATGGATAACCTTACATTTGTCAACATTGTATTCCGCCCCTGAATGGGCCAGACACTTGCTCATTCACTTAACCTATCCAAATCCCTCTGCAGACTCCCAGTAACCTCTGCACTTTTCGCTTTACCACTCATCTTAGTGTCGTCTGCAAACTTGGACACATTGCCCTTGGTCCCCAACACCAAATCATCAATGTAAATTGTGAACAATTGTGGGCCCAACACTGATCCCTGAGGGACACCACTAGCTACTGATTGCCAACCAGAGATACACCCATTAATCCTCACTCTTTGCTTTCTATTAATTAACCAATCCTCTATCCATGCTACTACTTTACCCTTAATGCCATGCATCTTTATCTTATGCAGCAACCTTTTGTGTGGCACCTTGTCAAAGGCTTTCTGGAAATCCAGATATACCACATCCATTGGTTCCCCGTTATCTACAGCACTGGTAATGTCCTCAAAAAATTCCACTAAATTAGTTTGGCATGACCTGCCCTTTATGAATCCATGCTGCGTCTGCCCAAAGGTACATGTGGGTTTTACTGATACGAACAAAGCTGGCAGGTAGGGCTAGTGAAGTGTTTGCATCACTACCGGAGGAGGTATCTGGGACGTAAGAGGCGGTGAAAAACATCCATCTGTGGAGCATATGAATTAGTGCCTGAAGATTACAGCCAAAAGAATTTGGTCAAAGATACATGGAGTCTGAAAGGATCAAACAGAGTAATTTTGATAGGTGAATAAGGGCTTTGAACATAGACCAAATGTATGAAGCTCTCAGAGAAATTATACTTTTGGAGAAGTTTAAAAATTCAATTCCCGATCTAGTGAGAATTCATGTGGAAGAGCAGAGGGTTAAAACTGTGAGATTAGCAGCAGAAATGGCAGATGATTATGAATTAGTTCATAAATCAAAGCTTGGTTTCCGATATCAGTTTCATCCTGTGAGGGATAGAAACTGGGGAAAAGAGAAATACTCAAGTGGTAAAGGTAAAGGTAAAGATCTGATGGGAGATATTAAGGAGAGTGTAGCTCAGAATAAAAAAGAAATCCAGGAGGGTGGGAGAGACATGAAAAGTTTCAACAGTTTTCACTGTAATAAACTAGGCCATGTAAAGCCACAGTGTTGGTGGTTGAAGAAAAGCACTGGGAAGGCTGATGTGGTAAAACAGGATGAGACAGTGGGGTTTGTTAAAGTGATAAAGGAAAGCTCAAGTGAAGCGAAGCAGGTGCAAAAGATTGTACAGCCTGACCAAAAGGTAATTGATAAGAAGGTGCCAGATCTCTTTCAAGAATTTACTTGTGTGGGTAAAGTTTACTCATGTGTACCAGGAGGAGTAGCGGAACTCTCAATTTTAAGAGATACAGGAGCTAGTCAATCTTTAATGGTAAGAGATGAGGAGTTACGTAGTTTGGGAAGAATATTGCCAGAAAAGATGGTAATATGTGGAATTCAGGGTGAGAGAAGTAGCATTCCATTATATAAGGTAAGGTTGGAAAGTCCAGTGAAGAGTGGTGAAGTGCGAGTAGGAGTAATAGAGAAACTATCTTGTTCTGGAATACAGTTTATCTTGGGTAAGGATATAGCTGGATCGCAGGTGGGAGTGATGCCTACTGTGGTTGATAAGCCAGTGGAAAATCAGACAACTGAAGTGTTAAAGGACGACAACCTTGGGATTTTTCCAGATTGTGTAGTAACAAGGTTGCAAAGTCACAAGTTAATACAAGAGGAGAAATCAATGAGTGAAGATGAACTTGAAGTGCCATTATCAGAAACGATTTTTGATCAGATGGTTGAAGAAGAACAAGAAAAGGTGGAGGGTGAGACGGATATTTTTAGTTCAGGAAAATTGGCGTAGTTACAACAGAAAATGTAGAAATAAAATGGATGTATCAGAAAGCATATACGAAAGAGGAATCTGAGTGTATACCAGATTGTTATAACCATAAAAGTGATGTCTTGTTGAGAAAATGGAGACCTTTACATATGCAGGCGGATGAAAAGTGGGCAGAAGTTCATCAAGAGGAATTGCCGGTAGGGTACAGAAAGGAGGTGTTGCGTGTTGCACATGAGGTACCAGTGGGAGGTCATTTGGGAATAAGGAAAACTCAAGCTAAAATCCAGAAACATTTTTATTGGCCTGGGCTACATAAAGACGTAGTTAAATTTTGTCAATCATGTCACATATGTCAAATGATAGGGAAACCTCAAGCAGTGATAAAACCAGCGCCCTTAATACCCATTCCAGCATTTGAGGAACCTTTTACAAGGGTCCTAATTGATTGCGTAGGACCGCTTCCTAAAACAAAAAGTGGGAATCAATATCTTTTGACGATAATGGATGTGTCTAGTAGGTTTCTGAGGCCATTCCAGTACGCAATATTATAGCTCAAAAGATTATGGAGGAGTTACTTAAATTCTTTAATAGATATGGATCACCCACAGAAATGCAATCGGATCAAGGATCAAATTTTACCTCAAGGTAAATTCAAAGAAGTTATGGATAGATTAGGAATAAAACAATTTAAATCAACTGCGTACCATATAGAATTGCAGGGAGCGTTAGAAAGGTGGCATCAGACATTAAAGGCAATGTTGGGGGCTTATTGTCATGATTATCCAGAGGATTGAGATAAAGGAATTCCATTTGTACTGTTTGTAATTAGGGATGGACCTAATGAGTCAACCAAATTCAGTCCTTTTGAACTAATTTATGGTCATGAGGTAAGAGGACCACTTAAATTGATTAAGGAAAAATTGGTGGATGAGAAATCGGAAATTACATTATTGGATTACGTGTCAAATTTTAGGGAACGATTAAATAGAGCAGGTGAATTGGCTAGACAGCATTTAAAAGTTGCACACAATGCGATGAAACGGGTAGTGGACAAGAAATCCAAAGTTCGTAGTTTTTCCAGTGGAGATGGAGTTTTAGTGTTGTTACCAATGGTAGGGGAGCCTTTAAAAGCTAGGTTTTGCAGACTTTATCAGATTGAAAGAAAATTAAGTGAGGTGAATTATGTGGTAAAAACACCAGATAGAAGGAAGACTCACCGAATGTGTCATGTGAATATGCTTAAAAGGTACTTTGAAAGGAAAGCAGAGAAAAAGGAAGTTTTAATGATTCTAACTCAAAGTGGTGAACCAAATCCAGATGACTGTGAATTTGACATACCTCAAATTAAATTGGAAAATGAGGATGTTCTTAAAAATTGGGATAAATTGTTGAGTTACCTTCCAGAGGAAAAACGAACTGACCTGAAAAAGTTATTGATATCATGTCTGCAAGTTTGTGGAGATAAATTGGGAAGTACTAAAATGGCTACACATGATATAGATGTGGGAAATGCTGTTCCGATCAAACAACATCTATACAGACTTAACCCTTTAAAATTGGCACAGGTTAAGAAAGAGATTGAGAGTATGTTTAAAAATGGCATAATTGAAGTGGGTTGCAGCCAATGGAGATCACCCATAGTGATGGTACCTAAACCAGACTTTACCCAACGGCTGTGTGTGGACTACAGAAAGGGGAATGCAGTTACAAGAATGGACTCTATCCTATCCCACGTTTGAAGGATTGTATTGAGGAAGTGGGACAATCAGCTTTTATTTCAAAATTGGATTTACTTAAAGGTTACTGGCAGGTACCTTTATCCAAAAGGGTGAAGGAGATTTCAGCTTTTGTGACTCCAGATGGTATATACCAATTCAAAGTTATGCCATTTGGCGTGAAAAACGCCCCAGCCACATTTCAACGGTTAACTAACAAAGTTGTTTCAGGATTACCCAAATTGTGCGGTATACATCGATGATCTGGTACTTTTCAGCCAGACATGGAAAGAACATTTAAAACATCTGATGGAGTTATTTGATCGACTTCAGGAGGCGGGTTTGGTGATAAACCTAGCCAAAAGTGAATTTGGAAAAGCCCAAGTCACTTTCCTTGGCCATACGAATGGAGAGGGTCGAATGGTCCCACGGGATGTGAAGACAACAGTTATTGAGGAGTTTCCAATATCATCAAGACGATGGGAAATAATGCGATTTTCTGACATGAGTGGATTTGATCGAACATTTGTGTCATATGTTTGTAGCGTGGTTGCTCCACTGATGGAATTGGTGAAGAAACGTCGAAAATTTCAGTAGACAGCGGACTTTCAACAGGCCTGAAAGCTGTGATAACCAATGCTCCTGTGTTGGAGAATTACAAGGGACTCTGTGATCAGATTGAACTAAAGTATCTGACTTTAAAGAGAAATGCCGAGGTGTAGAGAACTGGATGAATCGTGCAGAGACCTTCTTGTTCAAAGAGACTGTCAATCGAGAGGGATTGCAGTTGGAGGAAGAACAATAATGGACTATATTATTGTACCTATTTGCGTGTGTTGTTTTTTTGAAACGAAAAGGTATATTTACTGTGTGCATTTCTCAAAGGATAGTGAAAAGGTGAAAAATGAAACCACCTTGAAGTTGATGGATTTTTTTTTCTTGGGGTGAGGTGTCATGTGAGAGTACCTTTAAGAAATGGGTGTTTTTTTATAGAATAACTAGTGGGTGTACCTTTAAGAAATGGGTGTTTATTACTGCAATGATGTCAGAGAATGGGTGGAGCTGGGCTGTCTGTCTGCTTTACTTTTGTTTTTGAGAAGGCTGCTATAGAGTAGGTTTTAGTTTTGTTTTCAGAGAGAAGAGCAGCAGTGAAAGCCAGCAGATGTGCATTGATCTCTCTACAAGCTAAAGAGTGTTCATTTGGGTGATTTCAAAGGGATAACTGCTCTCATTAGAGAATTTAAACCTGGTATTTGTGCTAAAAGAGTATTTTGTCTTCTGGATGTTGTTTGGGAAGTTATTAAGGATTGCTTAGTGTTGTATTCTTTAGGGGTTGCATTTGAATTGATGGTTGCTAAGATGTTTATTGTATGTTTTAAAAAGCTTAACTTGAGTTCAAAGAATAAACATTGTTCTGCTTTAAAATATACTTTTCCATTTCTGCTGTACCCACACCTGTAGAGTGGGCCATGTGCTCCCCATACCACAATCTATTAAAAGTTGTGGGTCCTGTGAACTCCATGATACACTTTGGGGTTCTCTAAACCCTGGCCCATAACACTTTGCTGAACACCTTCAGTCTGTGCGCATTCAGGACCCAGACCTTCCCGTTGCTTGCCATTTTAACAAAAGACCCTGCTCCCATGCCCCCATGTGTGTTCTTGGCCTGCTGCAAGTTCCAGTGAAGCTCAACGCAAACTGGAGGAACAACATCTCATCTTTCGGTTCGGCACGTTACAGCCTTCCGGACTTAAGATTGAGTTCAACAACTTCAGATGATGAGCTCTACCCCACCTCGACCCATTTGTTTTCATCCCATTTCATTTTAACTGTCTATTACCTTTTATTTCCTTCTTGTCTTTCTTTATATATTCCCCCCTCCCGATTTTATCTCCCCTCTCACCTTTTCTCCCCCTTCCCTCCCCCACATCTACATCTGTCAATGTTTACCCTCTGATGTTAGTTTATCTGCTGTTTGCCCTTTCACACCTTTTATTCTCTCTTGGGACTGATTTAGCACCTTTTACCCTTGGTTTCTGTGGCTATGACTCATCTTTCATTCCCTCATCCCCCACAGTATAAATATTTCCCACTTTCTCTGTCTTTCAGCTTTGTCAATGGGTCATATAGACTCGAAAGATTGTGGGCGTGGTGTCGGAGAATTCCTGGTACGAATCTCGCCCCACTGCCCCAACGCCGGCTGCCGTATTCTCCGGCGCAGTTTAACGGGCGGGGGCGGGATTCCCGCCATGCTGGTCAGGGGTCGTTGGCAGCGGCCCCCCCTGGCAATTCTCTGGGCCCCAATGGGCTGTGTGGCCGTCTGTTTTTGGCGTGGGTTATGTATGGTGCCACACAGCAGGACCTGGCAGGTAAGTCAGCGTTGGCGGTCCTCGGAACGTCACAGGGGGATCTGAGCCAAAGGGGGCTCCCACGGCGGCCTGGCCCGCGATTGTGGCCGACTGATCTGCGGGCAGGCCTGTGCCTTGGGGGCACTTCTTCCTTTCCCACCAGGCCCCTGTCGGGCTTGGCCATGGCCGGCACGGAGATGAGAGCCCCCCAGGCATGCGCCAAAATATGACGGCCGGTCTGCGCATGCGCAAAATCACGACAGCCGTTTCGTGCATGCGCAAACTCACGCAGTCCCTTCGCCGCCGGCTGGAGCGGCGCCAACCCCTCCGGCGTCCACCTAGCCCCCGAGATAGGTGAGAATTCCTCACCTTGGGGGCCCATTAACGCCGGAGTGGTTGGCGCCGCTTTTCCCGCCTGCGTGGGGACTTCACCCCCGGAAGGGAGAATCCCGGCCTCGTTCTTTCCTCTCCCTACAGATGCTGCCAGAATTGCTGGGATTTTCCAGCATTTTCCCTTTTGGTTTCAGATACTGTAGCTGCTTCTTATAGAATTAGTCTACAATAGATTTACAACGGCCGGGACTCTCCATTGGTTTAAGGGCTGGATTCTCCGATCTCCGATGCTGAAATCACACTCGCCGATTGGCCGGAGAATGTGTATTGAGGCTGGAATTGGGAATGCGCTCTTTTCCTCATTCTCCGTCAAAAACGCATTTTGCCGGGACGGCCTCAGGATATCACCTGAGGCCCTCCCCCGATGCTCCGCCCCGGATGGGCCAAGTCCCCAATGGTGTGGGACACGTGTACCTCACAACTTACAGAGACCTCGTGTGGTGGCTGCGGACTGTGTGCAGCGCCCCCACAGTCGGGGAGGGGGGTGGGGGAGGGGGGGAGTGTTCCACTGGCTGAGGGGGCTGAGGGGGGGTCAGGGAGGACTGGTGGGAGGTGAGGGGGGACAGTTTTTGGCAGGCCGGGGCCACGGGAAGCCAGCACCATGTTGTACAGGGTGACCGCCGCGCCTCCATTGTGCGCATGCGTGGCGACGGTTAAGGCAGGTTAAGCCGGGGCTTTACGCGGCGCGGCTGTGGGTCCCCCACCGGGTGGTGCATCAGTGCAGGCGCCGACATTTTGGTTGTAAGACCAGACGGATCATATGGGCATAGCCGCAGAATCGGAGAATTCAGCCCTAAGTGCTCTCACTATTGGAGAATGGCAGCAAGTTGGCGCTGCCACTGGGAACAGCACCTAGGTGCGCGTCTCACTCCTTAACTGTGCAAATTTATGCATGGGGTGGGTTCACCATATTCCATCTGAATCTTGCTTTCGGGCTGCCATTTTGAGCGGTCGCCTGGTCACAAAGCTAGCAGGCCCCCTCTGTCCCCACAAAGCAATACCTGTCCCCCCCAGCATCTTCATTAGCCATCCCCCCACCCCACCAGACCCCCTCGGGACACTATATCAGGCACCCCCATCAGTCCCCACCCCCGGCATTGTCAATTGTGCGCGGCTCCCTGGCACCTACACCCTGGCAGTGAAGCCGAGCCTGGCATGGATGACCCCAAGGGGTGTCAAGAGGGTCAAGACTCTTAAATTGCCCCTCTGCTGCTTCCAGGCTGCATGTGGGGGTTAAAGGTCCTGGAGGGTGGGTGGGCTCGGGCTGAGGGTGACGGGTTGAGCCCGGGAGCCCCGGTCCAGGGTCCCATCTGCCCCTCCCAGCCTTGGCCAACCTGAAGATCACCTTGACATGGCGATCTCAGGCAGCGCTCGGACCAACAGCATCCTCTTGGTCAATGGGTTTCAAATCTGAGTCGCCCTCCTCAGCAGTCCAGGCAGCCGCTGAGGAAGCAATGCAGAAACACTTTCCCTTTCCTCACATCTGCTCCCCCAGACAAAAGCCTTCAAATCAGCAGCTAAGACGAATGTCAGAGGCTTTCTGGAAAGACCACAACACTTGAAAAGGCTTCAAATCCCCAGAGTCCCTTTGAAATGCAAAACTTCCATTCAATTTCTCAGTGAGAAACCTTTAATTAGCCTGTGATTGACGGTTTAATGGGTCAGGCAGAACTGCTTGCTGATTTGCTTATTGATCTTACCCTTCATGCTTAAATGCATCTCAAATACTCTGCTCTGATGCTAACCATAATGTTTATAAACACTCTTGCTATGATTGACAGCTTCTCACCACATCAAAGGAGCAAAGTGGTTTCACCTCCTTTATCATCATGGCAGAAATGCTTAGATCCTCCGCCGGTCATAACGGCGGGTCTGGCGCCCGGCGCCGAACCCATTTTTCAGGGGACGCTCCATTCTGCGGCTGAATGGAGAATCCGGCCACCTTAAAAATGATTTTATCTGACAGATGTTTGGACAATACAATCATAGAGAAACTCTTCAGAATCAACGTGTATCTTAAACAAAAGCTCAATACTAATAATGTACAGCTCAAATCAGGTAGTTTCTCATTGTAATGCTGGTTAAATATCCACCTTTGTACTTCTGATCGCCAAGTATTATGGTGACCAGGTTGGGTGAAAATGTACCCCATTATCTAATTTCACCGGGTGGCACAGTGGTTAGCACTGCTGCCTCACAGCACCAGGAACCCTGGTTCAATTCCAACCTCGGGTCACTGTCTGTGTGGGGTTTGTACTTTCTCCCCGTGTCTGCCTGGTTTTCCTCCGGGTGCTCCGGTTTCCTCCCACAGTCTAAAGATGTGCAGGTTAGATGGATTGGCCATGCTAAATTGCCCCTAAATTGCCTCTTAGTGTCCAAAAGGTTAGGTGGGTTACAGGGTTAGGGTGGGGGGGTAGGCTGAGGTATGGTGCTCTTTCAGAGAGTCGGCGCAGACTTGATGGGCCAAATGGCCTCCTTCTGCACTGTAGAGATTCTATTACATTCTAACTATTGGGCGACACAGTGACACACTGGTTAGCACTGCTGCCTCACAGCTCCAGGAACCCCAGTTCAATTCCAACCTCGGGTGACTGTCTGTGCGGGGTCTGCACGTTCTCCCCCTGTCTGCATGGGTTTATTCCGGGTGCTCCCGTTTCCTCCCACATCCCAAAAATGTAGATTGGCCATGTTAAAATTGCCCCTTAACACCCAAAAGGTTAGGTGGGGTTAATGGATCACGGGGATAGGGTGGGGGAGTGGGCCTATGTAGAGTGATCTTTCCAAGGGCCGGTACAGACTCAATGGGCCGAAAGGCCTCCTTCTGCTCTGTAAATTCTATGACTCAGAATCATAATAAATGTGAACCGACAGCTTCATGCTTCTGAAATTCATGTGCAACTATTAGACGTCACAAGACAGTTTACAATCTGAATGTACCTTCAGAATTGATGTTCACACAGTTTTCAGTCTCTGTTTCATCGTCAGGTTGGTTTTCGCACCACTTTCCGAAATCCAACATGGATCCATCAGTCCACAGGTAAGTGCCCTCCTTCATCAGAGAAAATTTAATTCAGGATATCAATGTCCATCAAAATATCAGTCACATAACATGGAGCTGGAAATTACAGTCAGCATCACTGGGAAAGTTACACCTCGACCACGACACATGCAACAAAACCTGTGCTTATACAGGAACGTGAGTAATGTTCCTCAGAATCCCCCATCAAAAAACAGATAATAATCCAAAGAGGGGGTGATCTGGGTGAGCAAAAAGTGATTAAAGAGGGCTTGAGGATGACCTTAAAGGTAAAGAACAAGTGAAGAGGTTTACGGAGAGAATCACAGATGACGAGCTTTAGGCTTCTGAAGGAGCTGTAAGGCAAAGGAAGTGGAAGAAACCACAAGAGGCCAAAATCAGAGGAAAGGGAAGTTTGAGCTTGAAGATGTTTTTGGTGAACAGAGTGGTGATGGGAAAGAATCTTTGTGAATTTTTGGGAAAGAATCAGAAATTCAGTTTGGTCCTGGTTGCCTGAGAGATCAGGGAGAGAATCGATGTCAAGGTTATAGAATTAGTGCTGGAGGGGAGAAAGGAGGGGCTGGATTCTCCCATTTGCAGACTAAATGCTGATGGTGGCGTGGGAACAGTGGCATTTACGCCAGAAAAAAGGGCAGAACAGCTGCCCCGATTCTGGGACCATTGAGGGGCCAGCAGCCGGGACCATTGAGGGGCCAGCAGCCGGGACCATTGAGGGGCCAGCAGCCGTGTCGGTAAAGCTCCCGGCTCGCACGGCAAAAACAGCTGCCCCGATTCTGGCACCATTGAGGGGCCAGCAGCCGTGTCGGTAAAGCTCCCGGCTCGCACGGCAAAAACAGCTGGAGAATAGCCGGGTCCGTGGCTGTGCCTGCGGACCCGGCCTTTCAAATAATGACCCCCAGTAACCCCCACGCCAACCCCAGACTACCTCCCACCAGCACCCCCAGCCCTCGCCGAAGCTCCCCCCCCCCCCCCCCCCCCCCCCACTCCCGAATGTGGTGGCACTGGACACAGTCTGCAGCCGCCACGCGGGGTTGACGATAAAAATATGCCCCCCCCCGATTTGGGCATCAGAAGGGATTCTCCGCCCAATCGCCGATTCTGATATCGGCGTCAGTAACGGAGAATCACGCCCATGATAACCAAGGGGCGGAGCTTTCCATTTTGTAGATTTAGGTGTGGTGATGGATGGGAAGATTGGTGTGATTCCTGCCTGGCGGTGAGGTGGGTTTTCAGTCATTAATCACGCAGCAGTGAAGAGTTTGTTGAATCTCATAACAGGGCAATCAGTGTCTGCTCTGCTGCTTCTCCATTGTAAAGCCGCCATAGTCCCGGATGACCATCGGCTGCTTTCCCCTTTGAGGGGGGGGGGAGAGCTGACTGGTGGTGATTTAACCTGAGGGTCACCACACTTCAGACAAGAGGCAAGGTTGAGAAGGCGCGGCCTTCATGAATAACCTCAGCCGGTACGGGGAATGGAGCCCACGCTGCTGGCCTCGCTCTGCATCACCAACCAGCTGTCCCGCCCACTGAGCTAAACCAGCTCCCAGTCAAGTTGTCACTTGGCTAGACAGCTGGTCTGGTGGAGTCTGATGATGAGATTCTCAAATCAGCCCAAAGACTGACACTGGAGATGTAAATACAGGCAGGGGAACATCAGACAGAGTTGTCAGAAGCAGTCACCAGACTGAATGAAGAATGAAGGAGTCTGTCCGATATCTGTCTCCAGAGTATTAGTGTATCAAAGTCTCCATCAAAGAACCAACCATCTACCCCCTGAGGGACCTCAAAGATATCAAAGTACATGCAAGTGACTCAAGATGCAAGAGCCATGAGAGCTCCCAGGGTATAGAGCACAAACATGCATGATCCCCATTCTATCATCACTGAACTTTTAGAGAGTGAAATCTTTTAGTTTATGAATCACATTGGCTGCTTCCAGAGAGCTCTCAAAGTCATATGAGTGCAGCAATTCCCACAGCTCTGGTCGCCTCGCTTGCTTTGCCCATGTGGAACTGTAGGTAATTGAAACGGGCATCAATCACCTCCCTTTTGTATTTATGTGTTACTGATTAGGAGATACTTTAAGGTTCACATTGGAAAGATCCACTGGTCAGAGTTGAGTGCAGCAGCAAGCTTGAGGCATACTGCTGCCATTCGATGACCTCCAAGACCTTGCAACGTGAACCCTCACGGAGAATGCAGCAAATATGAGCTATCACATCCCGAGACAAGCAAAGGCATTTGCAGCTGTCTTTCACTGATCTCCATGCAGGAACAGCATCTTCTGATCATCCTTGAT